>NW_028280877.1:0-155000 GCF_059751285.1 Brachycentrus maculatus | reverse complement strand
GTTGAGGTTTTATTATGTATAATGCAATTACAACAAGAAATGTCAGTACAAAACTTAAATATAAATCGGTTGATATCTGTGATTCTGAATCCAAAACTTTTTTTATTTTATTTTTCCATTAAGTTAATATTTTTATGATAAATTTTAAAAAAATATATCGCTCACTCCTTGCAACAACGTCATATAAAAAAAAACATTGATTTTTCAACAGATCGTTTTTAAAGCTTAAAAATATAATACAATGTGTTAAAAATAAATATCAAGCCATTTATTGAACTTTTTACTGTGCAACAGATCTTTTTAGGTAAAATCTGAATGTTTAAAAGAAAAACTATTACAGAAATTAGACAAGCGTTTAAAAGTAGAGGCTTTGTGGGTTATTCCTTTTTAAAAAAACTTTGTTTTCACAATATTCATGTGTTTAAAAGAAAAACGATTACAGAAATCTAGGTTTTAGACTATGGTGCAGTACAATAATCTCTGAATATCGCAGATTCGCTCCCAGACATGCTACACAGTGATACTCGGCGTCACGGGATCACCGCGTAATAATACTCCTATCTCCTATCTGGGGTCAAGATCGGAATACTCTGTTGGCGCTGCGTCGTGCGCATGCGCCGACCGCGGGGGAGGGTGACGTCACCGCCGCGGGCCATATGGCGCACAGAGTCATTCTCACCGCACGCGCAATTGTCGGATTCGTTAGCTGCTAATCTATTGCTCCGCATGGCCTATGAATAATGAGCGTTAATGTATTCATTGTCATTGTTGATATTATTGGCTAGGCACGGACTTCAGGCCCAGTATTCGTTAAGTCGCAACTTAATTTTCTCTAAATCCAGGTATTATTTTACGTAATCGATTTTTTTGCTGAAAACACCGTTTTCGATTAAATATAAGATTTTATAAAACATATATAAGTTATTAAAGGCTAAATAGGACAATGATAAGCGGTGTTGCATAAGCCATAGCTAGATAACAGAGTGACCTAAAGGTTAGGTAATTTAAAAAAAATATCGGCAAAACGAAGACGGTTTTTTCATATCATTTTTTGATATCTCATCAAAGATAAAGAAGAATATGGATGTCTGGGCATTTACGGGGTCGACGACCGTCGTAGGCTGGTTTAAGTGGTCACTTTACACACGTGTTACATTCACCAATTCTACCCATTATTGACAACCCGCTACTCAAATTCTTGGAAATTCTATATATATGTAATATATTAACCAATTTTGAAACATTATTCTTGAATCACTAGAACTTCACTAGAGACATCTATTAGTGAGATAAAAATAAGCTTTTTATTGAGCGGAAACTCTTTTATTAGTACGGTTTTTTCAATTATTAATTTTGAATATTTGGTAACCATGCTTTAACCAAGGATGTTTATTATGTATGTAAAAAAACTGTTTTTTCATCAGGAGATTATAATCGTCTGAAGATTATATCTACTGATATTTTTGAAGTAGCATAATGCATACTATATTTTGTGTTTTTTATGATTTGATTCCTGAATGCTTGCCAAAGGACCTCGATTACAAAATTTGAGTTGAATAAACCTCCGACAACAATGAATCATTGTTGTTCATGTATTGTATTGAATAAATAATATTTTGTATGACTAACTTCAATTATATTTACATTTGATTGTTGTACCACAGTATTCCGCTGGAATTGCATCAACATTATAATATTTTACAGGGTGAGATGGAAAATTCTTACCTCTGTAAAAACATGCTTTATTACTATTATTGTTTATAAAATAAAATAAAACTTTGTTTTAACCACTTTTTTATTGGTACACTTTATCCAACCAGTTTCGACAAGAACCTTGTCATCATAAGGGTTTATGTACTAAATTCTAAAACATTGAAATACTCATAGTTTATTACCCTTCCCTTACCAAAAACTTCCACGCACTCCGTACACCATATGAAAATATGATTTGAAAAATATGATAAAAAGCTTCTTTACATCTCACCAATAGATGTCTCTAGTGAAGTTCTAGTGATTCAAGAACAAGGTTTCTAAATTGGTTCATATATACAGAACTTCAAAGAATTTGAGTAGTGTGGTTATCAATAATGGGTAGAATCGGTGAATGTTACACATGTGTAAAGTGATCACTTAAGCCAGCCTATGACGGGCGTCAGCCCCGTAAATGCCCAGACTTCCATATTCTTCTTCATCTTTGATGAGATATCAAAAAATAATATGAAAATAACTCCTGTAATTGGAGATAATCCAGATTTTGTGAACAAGTATTTGGACACACTCAAAATGTACTAATATTTATTATGAAATTTCGCTCGATAATGTTGTTGTATCGATTTGGTTCCTGATTACCATTGAATAGTTCCGAATAGTCCAATGGCGACTCATTAGGGAGTAGTAATATCTCCCCGTCGGATCTCGCTGTCAATACTCCGTAACAATGGTGGATCCACGGTGAACTTTGCTTCCACCGTGACAAGTATGGGAATTGTTCTATATCGACAATCTCACATGTTGATTAGCCGTTGCGACATGCCGATTGTTCAATATTGCATGTTCAATTAATCCTTCTCTATTCGATTATCCGCGCTTCGATTGGTTTAAATGATCGAGCTGCTAGCGGTTATGATCGTGACGTAATGTGAGTTTGAGGTTCTCTTTAGGCAACGTCTTTGCCTGCAGCACAATACGCATTCCAAAAATGCAACGTTTTTGCCTTTTAATTGTATCTAGCCAAAGTTTTTGGGTTCGAACCCTGCCCTACCACAATTTGATGCCTAATTTTAATAATGAGACGCTTAGAGTCACAGAAATAGTATGAAATCGAAGTATTTTTGTAAATAATAAAAACACAGATATTTTTCATTCGATTAAAAATAAAATTTATTAGAATTTTTTTTCAAAAGATAAAAAATAAGTAAAATATTTACGCCTTTCAATGCTAATACGTTAAATTGTCTATCCCATAATACTCGCATAGAAAAAAAACTTTTCACATCTTTTTTAACGTTTTTAAATGTTTTTGTTGTTGTTATATTTATATTATTTATTGATTCGGCATTAACTTTGTGGAATAACATGATTAATTTAATTAAATTAAACACTTGAATAATCCACTGAATTGAGTTTTATTTTTATTTACGACTAGTTTCGAAAACGACAATTGTTTTCATCTTCTGGTACAAATTAAAACTAACGAATAAAAATATATTTAGGTGTATATAGGTTAATAAATATAGTTAGCTTATACCCCTACCTATATTTATTAACCTATATATACACCTAAATATATTTTTATTTGTTAGTTTTAATTTGTACCAGAAGATGGAAACAATTGTCGTTTTCGAAACTAGTCGTAAATAAAAATAAAACTCAATTCAGTGGATTATTCAAGTGTTTAATTGAATTAAAATTGCTATATTTACATGGATAAAGAATTTTTGCTAAATAAATACGTTTTATTTTGGTAAATAATAATATTCTCAATATTATTAATATTTAAAGCATTTACTTTGTGGTTAGTCATTTTTACTTATTTATTTTTTTACAAAAATGTTAATAAAATTAGTATATAACCACTCACCGAGATTTTTACAAAAATTTTTACAAATAATAATAAATTAAGACATTAAATTGCTTTAAAAATAAATTAAAAGAATTATATACACGTTAAAAAAATAATAAAATAAATTATATCACCCACAATAAAAAATAATTGTATGTCCCTCTCCGAGCACAAGAGCTTAGTCTCTTTATTGGAGAAAACAGCGTAATTTATTTTAAGATTGTAAATGTCTAGAAAATGAATTAAATTATAAGAAAAATACTTGTAACGATATTAAATAAATAAAATAATAAATAAACAAAATATTCATTGACAACTTTGTTTTAACCACTTTTCTTATTTTTTTATTAGTACACTTTAACAGGTTTCGACAAAAACCTTGTCATCATCAGGGTTTATTAAATTCTAAATCATTAAAATACTAAAAAAACATTAAAATACTCATAGTTAATTACATTTCCTTACCAAAAACTTCCACACACTCCGTACAGTTGTTTAATTTTATAAAGTTTATAAAATTTGCCACCAAGTATCTGCGAAAAACATTCAAGAAAATATTCATGGATCTTTGCGCAGGTCACCAATATCGCGATGATTGCGGATAACAGTCCGAGGGCATTATGTTTACTTGAATCGCGGGTCAGAGGTCACCTGATACTATATTCTATGGCAATAGTATTATTGCTACAGTCTCGCGTCAGACTTTCTTGGAACTATCTTTTTAGGTACCTAACCGGGCGTCTTGTTTCCGTTTTGTTTATCTACTATAAGATCGATTATTTAATAAAAATATAAAAAAATGTATGTAAAAAGAACTTCACCGACAAGACATATAGGGTGGCTCGGTGTATCTGTGCATTTTTTGTTATATATGTATATGAATCTGTAAATGAAATATGTATGTATGTGTACTTTTATATTTGTGTAACATATACATGAAATTCTAAAGAAATTCATATATAAGTTGTAAATAATTATCTTTAAAATATCTGAAAAAACAACAAACTAATGTTGCTCGTCTTCGATATATCATTGTTCTTTAAATTTTTGCATTTCATCGAGTGTGTTTTGTGACATTTTTACTTAATAATAATAATAAAACCCTTATCCGCACCCCAATGATGCATAGGGCACTGCGTCATACAAACGCAGTGTTATCTTGATCGTTTACACATGAAGGAAAGGTGATCAGCCCTCCGCTTCAGGTACCAGTCCAGGGTAATAATATTGAATAAATATTACAGTGAAAAAATCACTTATATTTATTTTACCCCCCTTGGGAATCGAACCCGGGACCTTCAGAACGGTAGCCGAGAGTGCTGACCATTACACTACGGAGGCGGACATTTTTACTTAGTTAAACTATTTTAATTATTGTCTACTAATTTAAGTTATATATGTTTATATACATGGGCGTAGTTGGGTAGACGCTTGACTACGGAATTAGTGTCGATTCGATTCCCGACAATTGCATAGTAAATTTAAGAATGTTTGGTTTGGGTGTGTGTGTGATGTATTTTTCACGATTGCTACCGCTATCCTTGCAGACAAGGCCTTTAAAAAAATACATTTATAACAAACAATTAGTTTTTTTGTCAGTAATCCATTACAAAAGCTCACATTTTCTAACTATGTTGCTGTTTCCACGTCAAGTACTATGTAGCAAGTACCTCGAAAGCCTTCAAGCACGGAAGGTTCTCACGGCGATTGGTAACAGTAAACGGCGCAGTCATAAGCATGCGCAACGCGCACGCGCGACAGCCTCCCGCGCAGGCCTCCCCCCCGCCCCCGCCCCGCTCTAGCGTCAACTTCCTTGTATCTCATCAGATACGGCGGTGAAAAGATGCCGCGTGCTTTTAGCGAGTTAGTCAACCAACTAACCCCCAATTAGGTTTAGGGGCGAACCTCGCTTAGTACGGCTAATTGCCCCGCCTTGTACGGATTGTGTAGAACAAGTAAGTGTCCAAATGTGGATAAAATACTAGGATATATTTTAAACATTATTTACTGATTTGGCATTGATTTAGTGGAATAACGTGATGGTTTAGAAATAAAATGTAAACATTAAAACATTTAAGACCAATTTTTTTGTTTATTATTGTAAACACTGTTATAAACTGAAACAACAACTAAGTATATAGTTTTTTTTCCACTTTTATCTTATTTTACTAGTGACGGGGCTTTACATAACTACAGACAGACAGGTAACAGGTTTCACATCAGTCTGACGATGTTTGTAACGACGAAACCCGGTCACTGGTGAAATAAAATAGAAGTGGAAAAAAGTATATAATTGTTGTTTTATTTACATAAAATGCAGTTCAACTAAGAAATATCAATACAAAATTTACATATAATAAAATAACAATTACTTATATAGTATAATCCCACAAAATATATGTGAACAAACACTGCACAGTTGTTATTTTATTATATAAAATGAAGTTCCAAGTTGAATCCAAAAGTTCAATCTAACAAAACATAGTCAACAAACATTAAACATTAGTTTTAGAACTATTCGCGTTTACATTAATAAACTCGAAAATTATTCTTATATAAGTGTTAAAAACTAACTAACTAACCATCACGCCGTTTCCCCGCAGGGGTAGGCAGAGAGAATAGAGCGCCACACCACTCTGTCCTTGCAAACATTCTTCGCCTCTTCCACGTTCATGCATCTCCTCATACATACCCGCCGATTGTTACGACTCCTAACCTGACCACTTTCAAGTATTTGGCATACCTGTATTAAGCCCTAGTAACATTCATAATAAAAGGTTCATCGTATATTCTCATAAAGTAGTTATATATAAGTGTTTTATTTTTATATTTAAGTACATATTGACCATTATTCAAGTCAAAGTATTATTTTTCGACAGTGCGTAATTGGAATTTATCTTATGTCGAGATTTAAGGATGCCTCGATCAATTTTATCTCGCGTTGTGTCGCCACACGCGTCCCTCCATGACAGGAATACGTCAATCACTCGTGCAACGTCAGATTTAATAAAACAAAATGGTGAAAAAGGTATGAAAAAATAAAATACTCGCGACGAAAATTTTTCATGATATAATAAAATTTTACATTTTTGTAATTTTTTTAACCTTTTGTAAAAATTACTTAATTTCTCTATAAAAATTATTATTGAAAGTTTATTGTTTATAAATTGGCTGTGATACTTTTTTTAAATGATATTCGGCGATTAAAAAAATTAAATAAAATAATTATTCAAACATGCACTCATTCATTAATATTTTAAGTTATAGTATCTTTAAACATAAAGAGTAAATCCACTCACGAGTAGGCATAGGCTATGAAACTCATCAAGTTGAAGCCTGAGTAGGGACATGATAAACGGTGTTGCATAAGCCGTAGCTAGATTTCAGAGTCACGTCCAAACGTTAAGTAATTCAAAAAAAATGTTCGTTAGTTAGAAGCAAGTGTTTGTTTTGGCCTAGAATTTTCACTCATGAATTACATGAAATTAAAGTAACTATAAACATAAACAGTAAATCCACTTATAAAAAGTTAAAGCCTAAGTAGGGTCATGATAAACGGTGTTACATAAGCCGTGGCTAGATTTCAGAGTCACTTGGACGTTAGGTAAATAAAAAAAAATGTTGGTTAGTTTTAATTATCACCTGTCCATGAAATCAGTAAGTAGTCTTTATTTTTCAAAACTAGTCGTGTAATGACATAAAACTCAATATGTGGTATTATACACGTGCTTAATTTTCAAAATAATAACCAATCACTTGCACAGTAACCAATACGAGATTTTTTTTAAAATCGTAGCAGTATTGTAAAAATAACCTTCGGCCGTTAAATTTAATAGTGCGACCACATTTACTAGAAACTATAAAATGCTTTTTTTTGTATTTATTTACACGATCGATAGTGGCTTGTATAGCTGGCATCCAGATGCTGAGGAGATAATGGCGGCGCAGGCTCCCACGGTAGTCGAACCCGGGATTTGAGGGAAAAAACCCGCCACGCGGCCTTATTGTGATTCTAGTGCCGTAAATATAAGATCTGCTCCCCCCCTGCCTCCTGCCCTCGCCATTTTTCCAATACCCCGCTCCGCCCCTGCCTTCGTCTGTCCGCGGTGCGTTCAACTCTGCATTTTATTTATTGTAACTGCGGACAGTTGGTAGAATTCCGTATTGAATTTTTGGGTAATAAGTATATCTAAAATTAATCAAGGTTTATTGGATTTAATTCTACATTTATTTATGTGTTTGATAATGTCTTAATAAGACGAAACGCGTCACGTATTAACATATACATAAATAAATGTAGAATTCAATCCAATAAACCTTGTTTAATTTTGGATATATTACCCAACAATTCTGCATTTTATTATTTGTCTGCATTCGCAGTCTAGTGGTTTGCGCGTTTGGTTGCCGTGCGTGGCGTCCCTGGTACGATTCCCAAAGGTGTCACTATTAATATAACGTTTTTTACGCTCATAATATTTATTGATTTGACATTAACTTTGCCTTATAAATTTGTTTCACCGTTCTTTCCTCACTCATTCGTTCCACATGTCCAAACCACCTCAACACACCTTTCTTAATTTTATCGATAGTTCAATTCAATTTATTTATTTATAATTAACATATACATTACAAACCTAAAATTTAAAGCGTATACATTAACAAAAATCGAAAATAAGCAAGAATACTATTGCTAAAGGTGTAGAAGAATCCCGCTTCGAAGAACTCCTTCAGTCACATGGAACAGATCAATATCCAATGAGATATTGTTCAACATAGCGGTAGCTCTTCCTACAGGCATAACCATAATGCTTATCTCAACTTTGCATTCCTTCCTTATTTTACTTTTCGAACATCTATCATATATCGTTTTGCCGCACACTCTTCTGAGAGATCGTTGGCGAATTTAGTCGGAAAAGGGAGTAGAGGAAGAGCGAGAAAAACTTGGCACGATCAGGTATGCCAAATACTTGAAAGTGGTCAGGTTAGGAGTAGAAATAATCGGCGGGTATGTATGAGGAGATGCATGAACGTGGAAGAGGCGAAGAATGTTTGCAAATATAGAGTCGTGTGGCGTTTTATTCCAATATCTAATCCAATATAATCATGAGCCGCTTAGGCTCACAGAAATAGCATGAAATTGAAATATTTGTGTTAATAATAAAAACACAAATATTAATAAAATAATAATAATAAAACCCTTATCCGCATCCCAATGGTGCATAGGGCACTGCGTTATATAAACGCAGTGTTATCTTGATGGTTTACACATGAAGGAAAGGTGATCAGCCCTCCGCTTCAGGTACCAGTCCAGGGTAATATTGAATAAATATGACAGTGAAAAAATCACTTATATTTATTTTACCCCCCTTATAAATACGAACGGTAGCCGAGCGTGCTGACCATTACACTACGGAGGCGGACAACAAAATTAAAAACACAAATATTACTCTTTAAAAAAATATATCTCAGCTTGATTTTTAGACAAATTCATCATAATAAGTCCGATAGTTTTTTACGTCCGCCTGTTAGCGCGTCTGCCGGCGATATAACAGGTCTCGGGCTCGCAGCCCCACGTACTAGGAAGCGGGACGCGGCACGTCTCGACACTCGCGCGCGATAAGATCGCCGGTTCGATTCCTGAATTTACAATTTTGAAAATGAGAATCTCTCGCCGGAGGAAACTGTCACACTGGACGGGAGCATTAAGTCGTTTTGAGCATTCCGACCGGGTTTTATTTATATATTCTAATATAACCGGAAAATGATTGGACGTATTTTCGTATTTTATGTATTTGTTTGGCGCTGCATTACATTTGAAACGAGTTTTGTAGGATTAAAACCGAAAATATATCTTTTAATACCTATTTCTAAAATGAGCCGAAAAATGAGCTTAGGCTCACAGAAAAACACAAATATTTATATTATTATTTTTTTTTTTGACATCTCATCAAAGATAAAGAAGAATATGGAAGTCTGGGCATTTACGGGGCTGACAACCGTCATCGGCTGGTTTAAGTGATCACTTTACACACGTGTAACACTCACCAATTCTACCCATTATTGACAACCACACTACTCAAATTCTTGGAAGTTCTATATATATGAACCAATTTAGAAACCTTGTTCTTGAATCACTAGAACTTCACTAGAGACATCTATTGGTGAGATGTAAAGAAGCTTTTTACTAAGCAGAAACTCTTATAATCCAGGATTCGGACCTCACATACTAATCAAAGCCGATGACGGTCGTCAGCCCCGTAAATGCCCAGACTTCCATATTCTTCTTCATCTTTGATGAGATGTCGAAAAAATAATATGAAAATAACTCCTGTAATTGGAGATAATCCAGATTTTGTGAACAAGTATTTGGACACACTCAAAATGTGGTAAACAAATATTTGTAGTTAAAAAAATAAATTATATATAATATGTAGACAATTTGCTTATTTGGCCAGCAAAAAACTACGTTTTTATTTGTTTTTTTTTTTATATAAAATGTAGTTCCACTAAGACATGTCAACACATAATAAATTATTTCTAATATATTATTACATTAAAACCAATATTTTTAGCTTTTCCACTTTTTTTATTTGACCAGCGACCGGGTTTCGTCGTTACCGACATCATCAGACTGGTGATGTCGGTAACGACGAAACCCGGTCGCTGGTCAAATAAAAAAAGTGGAAAAGCTAAAAATATTGGTTTTAATCTAATAATATATTAAAAATGCAATTCCATCACGAAGTGTCAGTGGATAATATAAATCTATTATAAATTATTTCAATAAAATTATAAAAAATACGAAATGTCAATACAATAAAAATTATAAATAAACACTTGGTTTAGAACTACAGATGTTCTCAACAGGTATAAAAACACAGTTTTTTGTTGTTGTATTTTCACATCTGTGGTTCTCGAAACTAGTCGCTTTAACATTTATAAACTCAAAAAACTTTTTTCAAAAGTCTTCTTCTTCCCACCCTTATCCGCATAGGATGCTGCATCATGTATAAAAGCAGTGTAATCTTGGTCGTTAACATATGAAGGAAAACTGCACTCCTGCGCCTCAGGGACCAATCCAGGATAATAAAAAACAAATATAATAAAAAAATAATAGAACCCTTATCCGCACCCCAATGGTGCATAGGGCACTGTTTCATGTAAACGCAGTGTTATCTTGATCGTTTACATATGAAGGAAAGGTGATCAGCCCTCCGTTTCAGGTACCAGTCCAGGGTAATATTGAATAAATATTACAGTGAAAAAATCACTAATATTTATTTGACCCCTCCTGGGAATCGAACCTGGGACCTCCAGAACGGTAGCCGAGCGTGCTGACCATTACACTATGGAGGCGGATGGGTGTAAAATCACACATATTTATTTTCATCCCCATCCTAAACTTGTTATTTTATTATATAAGGAGAGTGTTTTATTACCATGCCACAAAGTTATCAATGCTTTTAATTTACAAAATATGTTATTTTAATTTTATTATATTGGTGTTTTATTTTTATATTCCAAGAGGGTATTCAGGAGTAAAAGACTCCACTGCTTCCAAACGAACCCCAACCCGACTAATAATGATAAAATGCGTTCTTAGTGTAACACATTAGTGGTGAAAAATTATCGCTCGGTAATAGGGCGAGTGCGCGTTAAGTCGGCCCGTGAATGGCCTCTTTAAATTCCGTGTTGTATTTTAATTGCGGAATTCGTTTTTCACTATATATCACCCTATAACGCCTTTAATTAATACCTGTATTTGGTATCCGTATTTCAAATATATGGTGCGTAAACTGGAATGTATTTTTTAATTGATTCACCAACAGATTGTACTTATATGTTTATAAAAAAAAGTCATTAAAAAAGTCAAAAAAATTAAAGCTCTATACATTCAAATCTTGAAAAAATATACAAAAAAAACTATTATATCTTTTATTATATAACATTAAACCACGAGTGTAAGTCCCTCTCCAAGCACAAGAGCACAGTCTCTTTTATGGAGAGGCAGAGCGAATCGAAATATAAAAGTTCTCCATATCGCTCACTCCTTTCAAGAACGTCTTTAAAGTTTAACGTTTTTAAAGTTTAAAAATATAATACAATTTATTAAAAATAAATATCAAGCCGCTTATTTAACTTTTTACTTTTTACTGCTCCATTTGAAAAATAACTAGTTTATTTTTAAAAAATAATTAAACAATACCTTTTCTTCAAAATGCAAAAACAACACTTTCTGCCCTGTAGCGGGTAAATATTAAGTTTAAAATATGCCTCTTTTGCTGGGATACAGTACATTTTCTGGGCATTACGAAAACATGCACAACTGAAAGTTGACGGTTTTCGATTAATGACGTTCTTGAAAGGAGTCAGCGATATGTATAAATGATTCAAATGTATTATGTTATAAATAAAAATGTAAATATATTAAATGAATAAAAAAAGAATAAAAAAAAGTCATTTCTGTTGTTTGTTTTTAATATTTTTACGTATTTTTGCTTAAGATACAAAATGACAAACTCCAAAATGACAATCTTTCAAACATAGGTTATAGAATTATTTATTTATTGATTTGGCGTTTAATTTTTAGAACTCCATTTTAATTTATGTATTGATTGTTACAACATTTTGAGTGTGTCTAAATACTTAGACACACTCAAAATTATGGAAATAAATTATCTGGTCAAATTATAAGCTTAAATAATAAAAATGAAAATGGTATTTTCTGACGTTTCTCATGTGTGTGATTATAATCCAGGATTCGGACCTCACATACTAATATAAGAGTTTCTGCTTAGTAAAAAGCTTCTTTACATCTCACCAATAGATGTCTCTAGTGAAGTTCTAGTGATTCAAGAACAAGGTTTCTTAATTGGTTCATATATATAGAAATTCCAAGAATTTGATTAGTGTGGTTGTCAATAATGGGTAGAATTGGTGAATGTTACACGTGTGTAAAGTGATCACTCAAACCAGCTTATGACGGTCGTCAGCCCCGTAAATGCCCAGACTTCCATATTCTTCTTCATCTTTGATGAGATGTCAAAAAATAATATCAAACACAGATTTTTTGAAACACAGAAAATAAATATAAGTAATACGTACATCCATGCCCCATTAACATTATTACCTAAGTACCTAGAATTGTATAGCTATTTAAGGACCGTCAGTCCTTTTAATCTTTACATTCGTTTGAAAATGCCATAACTAGGCGAAACAATTAATAATTTAATAATAAAATTGGATAACTTATATAGCGCCATTTTCGTAAAAAAATACCTCAAGGGCGCTTCACGGTGAATGAATTGGGGAAAAATTGTCACAATATTAATTTTTATGTGTTTTTAAACAATAAAATAAATATAATTTATATTTGAAGCACTAACTTTGTGATTTTCCATTTTATAATTAAAATGTAACTTTGTTTTAAAATCAGTGGTTAGGTTTCGAAGCTAACCGGTAGACATTATAATTAAGTTATAATAACATATTTATACTGATTTTAAAACAAAGTTACATTTTGATTATAAAATAAAATACAACTTAGACTTTAAAAACCTGTGTTTGATTTAACAATTAATACATAAAATCGTAATAGTTATGTAAAAAAAATATTTTGAATAACATAACATAATATTCCAATTGTATACAAATCTGTATTCACAATTCAGGGTTAGTCTCCATTCTTTTACAACTTTTTCTAAATTTGAGCTGCGTTTTACGTAAAATACTGCAGGAAAATAATAAAAAATGTGCCTTCCATTCCTTCCTTGTGTCCATCTCCATTTTCAATAGTGTCATACAACGATTTCGAGATTGTCAATCATGGAATGTTACACGTGCATAGGGTGATCACTAGAACCAGCCTATAAGATAAGTCGTAAGCTAAAGATCGTAAGCCCTGTAAATGCCCAGACTTCCATATTCTTTTTTAAATTAATGTTTTACTTAGTAAATACCACTATTTCTTAAAATCTACTGTGACACGTGTTTCGATGCATTACGCATCATTTTCAAACACCGTATGTGAAGCTGATTCTAAATTTTAGAGTTGGGTCCTTGGGACGTTGAAGGTTGAAGAGGGGGTAGGAGCTGTTTCTTATTTTTATTTCTTACCAGTGGGAACATAGATTTTAAGAATAGTGGTATTTACTAAGTAAAACATTAATTAAAAATGGATAGAGTTTACCACAAAGTGGCTGCCGAATCAATTAATGAAATTCCATATTCTTCTTCATCTATTTTGAGATTTTTGAGATTTAAGAGTATTTGGACACACTCAAAATGTTGTAAGTAAAAATACATGTCTGAAAATAGCTCAGATCCGACTTGTTCCTTTTCTGCCTTCCCGGGCTCGGCTGTCAATGGGTTAAGCAAAGAGTCACTGCGCGTCGGACGTATAAAGTCTCCTTAACCCTCTCCGGCCGTGACGTAACAAAAACCCTTTGAATTCCCGGCAACGCGCCCGTCGCTAACGATTGCGCATTTTTTGCCCGTGTCCGCGCATACTTAGGGTAATGCACACGACCCCGGGAATGCGCAGACGCATGCGCACCGGAGCCGTACGCAGCCTCCGTAATAGCCTCGCGCAACTGTCCACTTTTTTGCTGTTTTTTTGCGAATTTATTTTTATCATCGTTTTCTGGAGTGTTTCGCCTTTCGGTAGCCATCTTTCGGCGGGGATTTAGTGGATGTATTTATTTATTTGCTTAGCATATGCACGGTCAGTTGGATTTTACAATGAAAACTGTCGGTAAAATGAATTAAGCTTTTTTAATTTAAATATTACTGTCGGTAAAATGAATTAAGCTTTTTTTAATTTAAATATTACTTGGTAAAAAAAATATTATCATAATTACTTGGTAAATAATAAATAGTGGTTCTATTTCTAATCTATTGTGACACATGTTTCGATGCATTCCGTATCATTTTCAAAATCATGTTTGATAGAAAATATTTTAATCGAAACGCGTGTCACAATAGATTTGAAGGAATACGGCTGTCCAAATTTAAAACACAGTAAGGGACATTTTTTTTGTAATACGTTTTTTTGTATTTTTGGACTAATTAGAATCTACTTCATCCAAAAATGCAAAAAAAACGTACTACAAAAAAATGTTCCTTACTGTGTTTTGAGTTTGGACAGCCAAATAGTGATATCAAGCACGTGAAATTAAATTAAATTGAGTAAAAATAATATATTTACTCAATTTAATTTTTTAATTGCTTCAAAAGAAATTTCAAAAATTATTTTTAACTTCAGTTAAAGCATTGGTTATTTTTTTTACGAATGTTCAAACTTTGGTTTTTTATTTTTAACTTTCGTAATTTATTTTTAGCGTCAATTTAAACTTTGATTATTTATTTTTGACGTCAATATAAACGTTGGTTTTTTATTTTTTGACGGCCGTTAAAACTTTGGTAAGAATTAAGAAACGTTAACGACCTGTGCTGATTTTGTTTTCGTATGTTTTTTACGCTCTACTTCAAATTTAAAGTGACCGTCACATTCGGTTACAGGCGCCATGAAGTCCGATATCAGGCGACTGCCTGCTTTATTTTTTGTCTGTTTTCTGAACAACCATACACTTTTTTCATTAAATTGAACATTTCAGTAAACGGTTTGCCGAGTTTGAAACAATACTTTATATTTGCTCTTTGTCCCGGATTCATTTATTCGCTAATACTTAAAGCTCACTTTGACCCTTTGAACGCGTTAGCCAAAAAATAAAAGTTGATTTGAAAAATGTAAATTTTCCATAAAAATAAAGTATTGTATAAAAATGCCTTTTATTTCCTTTTATTTGTGTACTTTAGCCCATGGCTTGTAAAAGCCATAGACTATAGTGGATTTACGCGTCTAAAGGGTTAAGCGCAATTATTTTGCTTCTAATGTTGCAAACATCATGAAATTTTGACATAACTTTAGTAAAAGATGGTGTTAATAGATGGCGCCACATAAAATTGGTAATTCAAAAAAGTTCCCAAAATATTGGTTTTGACCAAATCCTTTTCGGTTTTTTTGGGTTTCTGCACTCAATAGTTATTTAATAATTTAAGAGTAAAATAAATATCCCTGCTAAAATTGTAAGCTTTTTCAAGTCAACCATAGACGCTGCCGAGAACTCACAAATGAAATGACGTGTCAAGTTTAAATAATTTATATAATTCATTGTCAATCATGGGTCAACCATTCTTGTGAATGTTACACATGTTTAAAATGATCACTTAAACCAGCCTAAGACGGGTCGTAAGCCACGTCATAGAGGCTTACGACTTACCCAGACTTTCACATTCTATTTCTTGAATGTTTTTTGCAGATACTTTGTGGCTTATTTTATAAACTTTGTAAAATTAAACAACTTTCTTTTAACCACTTTTTTATTGGTACACTTTATCCAACCGAAGCACAAGAACCTTGTCATAATCAGGGTTTATGTACTAAATTCTTAAGGATTTAGTATTTAAAGTAGTATTAAAAAGTGGTCAAAACAAAGTTGTTTAATTTTACAAAATTTCAAATTCTAATTTATCTTAATATGTCAAAAAAATAAAATAGTTCTGTTTTGTATGAAACAAACCTTGTGTTTATGTAATGTACTCGTATATATATTTTATAATATATATATATATATATATATATATATATATATATATATATATATATATATATATATATATATATATATATATATATATATATATATATATATATATATACATATATATATATACATATATATATATATATATATATATATATATATATATATATATATATATATATATATATATATATATATATATATATATATATATATATATATATACAAAATTTCAAATTCTAATTTATCTTAATATGTCAAAAAAATAAAATAGTTCTGTTTTGTATGAAACAAACCTTGTGTTTATGTAATGTACTCGTATATATATTTTATAATATATATATATATATATATATATATATATATATATATATATATATATATATATATATATATATATATATATATATATATATATATATATATATATATATATATATATATATATATATATATATATATATATATATATATATATATATATATATATATATATATATATATATATATATATATATATATATATATATATATATATATATATATATATATATATATATATATATATATATATATATAAATATAGACACACACTTATACATGTACACCGTTGATCAGGTGCGTCGATTTGTTAGATCTGTATAGCAAGATACTCCAATTAATGATTGACAGGCAAGTGTTCTCCAGAGACTACTGTAGTATTAGTTGAAGTTAGTTAGAACGTGGTAGCTATTATAAAGGTATTTAATATTTTCATGTATAACTGGTTTCCATTAGCGTTAGGGGATCGGCTAAGACCCACCCCTGTATTCATAGTAAAACCCCTAATTATTTATTTTGGGAAATCCCTGACCGAATTTTGGCATATAATATATCCATTAATTATGTGGACAGTTATAGATATGAATGACTTGTTCATTTCTAAAAAATTATGCATGGTAATAAAATACAAATATGTAAATAGACTGTACGCGGTGTTTGATTGTGATGCGGATTGTATGGAAACACGTGTCATAATACATTTTAAGATATAGTGGAATTTGCCGAGTAAAATTTTGATTGAATTGGATAAATATTACCACAAAGTGACTGCCGCATAAATTAATGAAATTTCTTGAATGTTTTTCGCAGAAACTTTGTGGCACATTTTGCAAAAAAGTGGCTAAAACAAAGTAGCTTAATTTTATAAAGTTTAAATTAATGCAAAATAAGTTCAGCCATTTTGTAATTTTATTTGTATATTTGTATCATTGCTTGTATTCTGACCGTCATAGGCTGGTTTGAGTGATCACTTTTACACACGTGTAACATTCGCCAATTCTACCCATGATTGACAACCAAACTGTTGAAATATTTGGAACTTAACTAACTAACTAACTAACCATCACGCCGCTTCCCCGCAGGGGTAGGCAGAGAGAATAGAGCTCCACACCACTCTGTCCTTGCAAACATTCTTCGCCTCTTCCACGTTCATGCATCTCCTCATACATACCCGCCGATTGTTACGACTCCTAACCTGACCACTTTCAAGTATTTGGCATACCTGATCGTGCCATGTTTTTCTCGGTCTTCCTCTGCTTCTTTTCCCACTAACATTCGCCTCATAAATTTGTTTTACCGTTCTTTCCTCACTCATTCGTTCTACATGTCCAAACCATCTCAACACACCTATTTGGAACTTCCACATATATTATTCAATTTCGAAACATATTGCTTGAATAACTAGAATTTCACTTGAGACATCTATTAGTGAGATATAAAAAGCTTTTTACTGACCAGAAAATCTTTTAATTTGTATGTGAGTTCCGAATCCTGGATTACAATCACATACATGAGAAATGCTAGAAAATATCCTTTTCATTTTATTATTTTAGCTTATAATTTGACCAGTTAATTCATTTACAATAATAATCCAGATTTGCAAACAAGTACATATTTGGATTGGACATTACACTCAAAATGTTGTAAGTTTCATGTCTATCATTTGTACGATACTGGGCTATCCAAACTCAAAACACAGTAAGGGACTTTTTTTTGGACTAAGTAGATTCTACTTAGTCAAAAAATGCAAAAAATGTCCCTTACTGTGTTTTAAGTTTGGACAGCCGTACTGCTTGTGCATTTTTTGATTTATTATTTTTGATTTATATTTTTTTTCCTGCATTTTTAATTGCTTTATTCTGAGTTGGCTCGGTGAAGACAGGACCCGTCGGTGGGGGAGCGCGAGTATCTATGAATACGGCGTCGAGTCCCCGCTCGGGCAGTGCTTTTGATCTCCCAATGTGTCAAGTGTAGCGACCCCCCTATTAATCTGTCCATTAGCCATAGCCCCGTAGTGATTGATATAATACGAAACTGATTTATCATAGAAGATGCATGCATTCCTGCGACCTGCTATTACAAACGTGATTAACGCATCGTCCGATAGCCTGTTATTATCTTGCTAGACTTTCTCGGCTGCGGGTAGGTATAGAAATTATTACAACATGCACACCAAGTCCTACCAAAATTCATTTTTAAATCGAGCCTGCGATTTGTGCAATGTAATGCTTAATGAAATAGACATCAATAATGTTTATTTTAATACGTTTAAGAGAAATATTTTTTAAGTCTATTTGACTAGTTGATAAAGAAAATTTATATTATTTGATAAAAACATTTCATGTAAGTTTATTATATAGTTATAGTTTTATATATGACAGTTTATTCTTATTTTTAGATTACTTAAGTGAAAACCTTTTCGGAAAGTTATTTTTTTAAATTTTATTCAATTATGTTATTTTTTTTAAATATTCTGTTTGGTTTTCCAATATAAAAAAATTAAAAATTAAAAAAAAAACATCAAAAAAATTCTTACTGTATAATTATGCAAACCCATTTTTGTCTTACCGTTCTTCCTTACTCTCATCTTATCTTACAGCATCTATAAAGTTATTCAGTCTTGACTTTTAAATTTTGAAATCTGAATCTAGGTAAAATTGAATAGGTCTGGGAATTTAAAGACCTAAAAATGCGTAAAAATCGTATTTTAAGAAGTTCTACGTTCGGTTTTGTATATGCGAAGGGTTTATATTTGTTGGCCCATGGGATCAATCGATTTTTTTTCGATTATATGCAATCAAAATTTGTTCTTTAAACGAATGTGCGGCACAACGATGTATGATAGATGTTCGATTGGTGACATAAGAAACGAATGCAAGGCTGAGATAAGCACTATCGATAAAATTAAGAAAGATGTATTGAGACGGTTTAGGCATGTGAATAGAATAAATTGTGCTGACCATTAAACTACGGAGGCGGACATTATTATTATCTTATATAAAACAATAACTTTGTATAACATATAGTTTTTATATCATCAATGTGTAAAAACTATATACATAGTTCTTATTTCATTGTATAAAATGAAGTTACACCAAGAAATGTCAGAACAAAACAAATATAATAATTAATAAAACCCTTATCCGCACCCCAATGGTGCATAGGGCACTGCTTCATATAAATGCAGTGTTATCTTGATCGTGTTACACATGAAGGAAAGGTGATCAGCCCTCCGCTTCAGGTACCAGTCCAGGGTAATATTGAATAAATATTACAGTGAAAAAATCACTTATATTTATACGAAACAAAACAAAAATGTAATTATTATTATTATGTTTTTTTTTTAAGCCCGTATTGGAAAGCCGAGTGGCGTCGCGGCGACCCTTCTCGTCTAATAGGCCAGAAAATACGCCAATTTAAAAAGGCCGTAATTGATTTATGCCTGAGAATATCGACCGTCGTCCGCGTTACCGTAGGCACCATATTCCCTCGCCACGTTCGGGGACCGGGAAGGCCTCACTTATCTATTAATAAGGCGATTAATCAAATCTTATAGGTCGCCGACCTATCGGATAAAGTGCTAACTATCGACGAATATTATATAACACTTGGTACCTACTTAGATTGTTTTTTTTTTCTATGAATATCGAACTGATTTTTTTAAATTCCCTCTTTTCACGATTTGAAATAACGCGGTTTAATAAAAACCTTAACTAGCACAGTATATAATGATTTCTACTTACTACTACTAACATCATTAATACCACAAAAATCAGTAGTCTAAATAATCGGAAGATATGAATTTTCCGCCTCTATAGTGTAAAAAAAAAAAAAATCCGCCTCCGTAGTTTAATGGTCAGCACGCTCGGCTACCGTTCTGGAAGTCCCGGGTTCGATTCCCAGGGGGGGGTAAAATAAATATAAGTGATTTTTTCACTGTACTATTTATTCAATATTACCCTCGACTGGTACCTGAAGCGAAGGGCTGATCACCTTTCCTTCATGTGTAAACGATCAAGATAACACTGCGTTAATATGACACAGTGCCCTATGCACCATTGGGGTGCGGATAAGGGTTTTATTTTTTTTATATTATATAGTGTAATGGTCAGCACGCTCGGCTACCATTCTGGAGGTCCCGGGTTCCATTCCCAGGGGAGGGGATCAAATGAATATAAATGATTTTTTCACTCTTATATTTATTCAATGTTACCCTGGACTGGTACCTGAAGCGGAGGGCTGATCACCTTTTCTTCACGTGTTAACGATCAAATAACACTGCGCTTATATGATGCAGTGCTCTATGGACCATTGGGGTGCGGATAAGGGGTTTGATGACTACTAAAATCACGTTGTTTTTCTGCAGGGGTAGGCAGAGAGGGTGGAACGCCAGACTTTTCTGTCCTGACCGTACTAACTGGTTCCACCCCAAGCAATAATCCCATACTGTAGAATGTAATGTTCTGGATTTTCTTATAATTGAAAACACTCTAAATCTACATTGTATATTTAACCCGGAGTCATTGTGGTGCGAAATCGTTACACGTATTTTGAGGTGGGTCAATATGACCCGTGTATGTAATATGCGACATTTTCATGGTTTATTGAATATATTCGTAATCTTTGTCACTAAAATGCATATTTACACTCTGGTCTTAAGAATAAAAGAAGAAGTAAAAATATTGTTGCCTCCAGCTATTATTGAAACCTATCCCACTGTATGCCCAGATCTGATACAGAAGCATTTTCCAGATTTCCTGACAGATTTGCTCTTGCAAAGCAATTTTTTTTAAAACTAAGTTGCGAAATTTATTGAAAATGTGAAACAACATAAAATTGCCTCCAACTATTGAGAAGAATAGCATCTTCACGCGCGTATGTAAGAAAATATTTGCATTTTTAAACGCACTGGGTCATTTTGACCCAACGTTAATGACGCCGGGTTAAAACAAAACGCCGATCGCGAAACGGTTTTCGACGCCTGTTTTTTTTCTACACCCTTTTTCACACGCTCATTTTCCAACACCACATGTTTAGTGTGTCCCTTATGGTCGCGTCACGCCCTTCCCGATTGGTCCTCCGGCGAGGTAGGTGGTATGTGCGCGTGCGAGCGCCCAAATGCCAAACGAGCCCTCGGAAATTATTTGAATTGGCTTGAATTTACAACATTTTCGTGTCATGTGTTGCGCGTCGGGCGGAAGCGGTTTGCTTGGCGCGCATCTATGGTACAGGGGTTGTCAACAATTTAAAACTTTGTGTTTTTTATCTGCCGACGTGTGAAATAGTTGGCGCGTTTGCCCACTGTGCTTTTGATAGTCATATGTTGAGGTCCTCACCAAAAGTTACATTTCCAATATTGCACAAAAAACCCTTGAAATGCAAATCTCCCAAATCAAATAAAGCTTAGCGTGCGTCGAAGAGGTACTAGGCAAAAATCTATATTCGCAGTATTTTTACATAATGCAAACTATGCCATATTCTCTCCGATTCCGCAGCTTCACATGTTAGCCAATGCTTTTGAATGTATAGATTTATTTAATAAATTGTTATCCACCTTGAAGTATTTACTTTGTCAGCATCTCTTCTCCATGTTATAATGGATAAATTTTAAACGTTGTGTTTCACTCTCTCTCGCTGCTCGCTGATAGTGTGTGAAGGAGACGTGTATTTACCAGTGCTTATTTGTTATTCTATTATTATTTTATGTTTAAGACTTTTTGTTTCTCTATTAGTGTATTCATTAGTGTATTTTTATATTAGATACTGTATATATGTATTATGTTAAAGGCATTAGCCGTTCAATAAATAAATAAATCTGTTCTGTTTACTGTATTCTATCGAAATCTTAATGAAAGTTGCTAAAAAACGTGACCAATCCTGTGTTAAACCAATGTGAAATCATTAAATCGCACCAAATCGTAACAATTTTACAAGTTAGAATTCCTGATTACTTAAAATGATTTTTAATGGAAATATAACGTTTTGTTGAGGACATCCACATTTGTTGGTTTTTATTGGTTGGGGTGTTATAACCAATACATTTTACAATTACAAATAAATGGAGATGGACACGTACAATTCCATCCCTGAAGATGACAAGGTTCTCGTCGAAACCGGTTGGAGAAAAGTACCAAAAATAAATATGGTCCAAAACAAACTGTTATTTTATTTATTATTTCGGCATTCACTTTGTGGCAAGACATGATGAAATTTTAAATGAAAACACTTGTTTTTTTTACCACTTAAGTTATATTTATTTTAACGACTAGTTTCGGAAGCTAGAGATGCTTCCATCTTCGGGTCTGAATATAAACTTATATAGTTTATATTCAGACCCAACAATAGAAGCATCTGTAGCTTCCGAAACTAGTGGTTAAAATAAATATAACTCAAGTGGTAAAAAACGAGTGTTTTCATTTACAGTTTCAACAAAGGTCTAGGTTTATTTTAAAATATTAAATAAATAAATTCTAAAATAAAAAAAAAACTTAAGAGGTTGAGGCGAGTCAGATAATTGATAAAGTTCTTCAATTATCTTCATCGCTGCGCTATGTTAACCGTAAAATATGCTAAAATGTGCATGTGCAATGGTGACCTTTTCAAAAAACAGATTTCAACTATAACGTCATAGAATTTATGATTACCACGTCCATGGGTTTCTCGTGAAATCACCCTTTATTACCGTATCGCATTGCGTCACTCAGAATTTAAAACAGATATTGATTTATGGTTGTTTTGACGATTAACTTAACCGGTAGTTAAAAATAGATACGACTGACGTTAAACTTTAATATAAAATCGATTTTATGGACGCCGGGATTCATATGACTTTAATAACTGATACATCACTGCGAGTTGCTACTGTGCAACTTTCTAATATATATAGTATATATATATATATATATATATATATATATATATATATATATATATATATATATATATATATATATATATATATATATTTATATATATATACATATATATATATATATATATATATATATATATATATATATATATATATATATATGTATATATATATATAAATATATATATATATATATATATATATATATATATATATATATATATATATATATATATATATATATATATATATATATATATATATATATATATATATATATATATATATATATATATATATATATATATATATATATATATATATATATATATATATATATATATATATATATATATATATATATAAATGTAATATTATTTGTGGGATAAAGACTATCGAAAGCTTGTGTAACCCAAGGTTGACGGATACAGCAGAAGAGGTCTGAAGATTTTTGGGTTTTGATCAGCGTTGTGTATTTAAAAAAAATACATTTATTTTTATCTAAAACTTGTATTCTTCTTAAAAAATCTTCTATTCTTTACATCTCACCAATAGATGTCTCTAGTGAAGAACAAGGTTCTAGTGATTCAAGAACAAGGTTTCTAAATTGGTTCATATAAATAGAACTTCCAAGAATTTGAGTAGTGTGGTTGTCAATAATGGGTAGAATTGGTGAATGTTACACGTGTGTAAAGTAATCACTTAAACCAGCCTATGACGGTCGTCAGCCCCGTAAATGCCCAGACTTCCATATTCTTCTTCATCTTTGATGAGATGTCAAAAAATTATTTGTAATCAAATATTTGGGAATTAAATTTCAATAAACTCCCTAAAGAAATTAAATAAATTAAAGATATAAAAATTCTTAAGAAAAAAAATAATGCCCATTACATATAAATCTTGAAAAAAAAAATATAAAAAAGACTATTATACCATTAATTATATAAAACATTAAATCTTGAGTGTAAGTCCCTCTCCAAGCACAAGAGTCCAGTTTTTTTTTGGGGAGGCACAGCGAATCTAAAACTATGAGTTTGCCATATCGCTCACTCCTTTCAAGAACGTCATAAATCAAAATACTTGATTTTTCAGGAGAACGATTTTAAAGTTTAAAAATATAACACAATGTATTCAAAATAAATATCAAGACACTTATTGAACTTTTTACTGTGCAACAGATCTTTTTAGGTAAAACCTGAAGGTTTTTTTTTCCATTTGAAAAATATTTAATTTATTTATAAAAATAATCAAACAATACATTTTCTTCAAAATGCAAAAACAACACTTTCTGCCCTGTAGCGGGTAAATATTAAGTTAAAAATATGCCGCTTTTGCTGGGATATAGTACATTTTCTGGGCATTCCGAAAACATGCACAACTGAAAATTGACGATTTTTGATTTATGACGTTCTTGAAAGGAGTGAGCGATATGTATCAATGTTCAGAAATTGTATTTGTATTTAAAAATGTAACTCTATTAAATAAAATAAAAATTAAATAAAAAAAGGTTCTTCTACAGTCTTCTTTTTCTATGTTGAGATATCAATATAAATAACTCCTAAGTGGACAAACCCAGATGACTAAATACAGATTTAGACACACTCAAAATATTATACTCCTAATTGGTGATAATCCAGATTTGTGAACAAGTATTAGGACACACTCAAAATGTTGTAATGTTCGAATCGCATATAGGATTTTTTTTGAGGAGTCAAATGATAATATAAAAATGGCTCCCAATTGGAGATAATCCAGATTTGTGAACCTAGTGTTTGGACACACTCAAAATGTTGTAACGTTCGAGTCGCGGCTAGGAATTTTCGTATCGAAATGTAATTTGAAAATAGTAATTATTATAAAACGCGACATCAATCTCCCGCAAAGTGACGGCACGCCATTATTTTCCAACTAAACGGTGTGCTATTAATACTAATCTGAATAAATCATTACTGGATGGCGATATTCTTTGATGTTGATTGATACTTGCGCATGCGCAGCAGTTGCCCCGTCAAATTGTTAGGATTAATTTATTTCGGATTTTGAGTGATTTATGTACTCGGTCACTTTTTTCTTGACGCGCCTCAAAATATGTTATTACGCACGAATGCTGTTCCCCATGGGTCGGGGGCCGGCAACGTGTGGCTGGCGAGCCACATGTGGCTCTTCGAGCAATTGCCGTGGATTCTGTCAAATTATAAATGACATGTTTTAAAGCAATTTTAAAAAAAAAATTATTTGCGCAAAAGAAATTAGAACTTTTAAATATGTAAAAAGTGGATGGATATTATTTTAAAAATTTAAACTAACTAACTATCACGCCGCTACCCCGCAGGGTAAAGCAGAGAGAATAGAACGCCATACTACCCTGTCACCTCTTCCACATTCATGCATCTCGTCATAAATATGTACTTTAGTTTTATTGTCATCTTTACCAAATTAATTAAACATGCATTATAAAATACATAAATCGTTGATCTTTAAATATTTTTCGAGTAACAGATAAACTAAAAAAAAACTGTTTATTTAAATAGAAAAAGGCGTTACCAAAATCTTTTTGCGCCGATTTATACATTTTATTTTTATTTTTATTTATTTAATAAAGTTTCATTTTTATTATACAATTTGATACAATTTCTATATATTTATACATATGGTAAACTTATAATTTTAGTTTCGCTGTGCCTCTCCAAAAAAGAGTTGAGCTCTTGTGCTCGAAGAGGGACTTACACTCAAGGTTTATTGTTTCATTTGATTAATGGTATAAAAGTCTTTTCTCTTTTTTCATATACTTTTTTAAAGATTTACATGTAATGGGCATATTTTTTTTCTTAAGACACATACTCATATGACGGATGTATGAAACTGCGCAAAAAATATCTCTGATTAAAAATCTGTTACTAAAAAATAACTCTAGGCTGCTTTAAACATTAAAAACATTTTATTATATAATTGTGAATTGAATACTGGCTCCTCAAAATTTTCCAAATCGTTTAGGTACTCACGTTAGGCACTTTTTTCATTTTTATTTTATTTTACTTTACATAGATACATTTTTTAACGTGTTAAGCCGAAATACTGAAGTGTTAAAACAATATATTTTTTTTAATTACTAGATTTTATACATTACATACAATAGATACAATAACAATTTACAGTAGAAAGGCTTTACAATAAAATAATTAGGCCTGGACTTTAATTAATTCTCTTTCCACCTTGTTCCTACTATGGTTTCTAGTTGAATACCAATTTAATTTATCAGAAGGGAAGCAAGATGAAAGCGGATTACTTTTAACACAAATTTATTCAGTTCTATAAAATTACAATCAAGAAATACTTAAGAATAATCGCGTGATTCTAATTAGAGAACAGTTGAAATACGTGTCAATCGGAGGACGGGCGGTGACGAAATGTGACGAGCTAGTTTCCGCTCGTTGCGGGCTCCGTAGGGTGTTCGTTATTTCAATCGATTTGAGTTGCCATAGTAGATGTGTGGGTTGCCACACTACCAACGAGAAGCAACCATCGACGGACACCGTTCTTAAAAACATTCTGGTCCAAGAGGTTGCCGACTCCTGCCGTAGGTGATCATTACATACTGAGCATTCGAGTAAAAGTAGCCGGAACGTAATATAACGAAAAATATTGAGAAACTGATAATATAAAATGACCCCCTCACATCCTATCATTACCCGATAAATTGTTTATAATTAATTCGTTGATCCGAGTGGGGTATGTCTATCTGCCTTGTACAGGGTGGCGCAAAATAAATCACGCTATCGGAGGATATTATATTTTTTGCAAATGGCGTCATACGGCAATCATATTTGACGTTTGTGCACAAGATAGCTGCAGTATTGAAACAAATTCAGAGTGGTGCAAAATTAATTATCCTTTTTTGTTTCAGAGTAACTTTTTTACTAAATAATAAAAAAATAAAATCTTTATTTGGACTTTTATTTTTGTATTTTATTTTTATTTTAACTGCATGTACAGAAAATAAATAAGTTTATGTATTAATTTTAAATCAAACACAGATTTTTTGAGTCTACTAAGTTGTATTTACTTAACAAAAATACATAAAAAATTATATTGTGACAATTGTTTCGCCTTGTTAGGGAATTATCAAACATTCGTTCGATAATGCCCTAACAAGGCGAAACAATTGTCACAATATAATTTTTTATGTGTTTTTGTTAATAAAATACAACTTAGTAGACTCAAAAAATCTATGTTTGATTTAAAATTAATACATAAATTAAAATGGAGTTCTACAAATTAAACGCCAAATCAATAAATAATAAATAAGTTCTTTGGCGGGCTTATTACTAAAAAGCAATATCTTCCAGCCAACCAAAAAAAAACAACATTTTTTTTGTTAAGTGGAAAAGATGATATCCGTCAAGTGGCCGCCGCCAGTGTTGATTAATATTTTTACCCTGTTTATCAATTTGTTTGTATACTGCAGCTGTCTAGTTCACAAATGTCAAATGTGATTGACGTACGACTTCATTTGCAAAAAATATAATATTTTCCGAAAGTGTGATTATTTTTGTGCCACCCTGTATATGACACGTTTAATTACCGCGCGTAACGTGTTATTGATAATTGATATGTCTGAGATCTGAAATGGAAAAACGTAACAATCACCGGCAATCTAGTCTTCGTTTAGTTTGCAATAAGTAAAAATAACTTGAAATGAGATCCAAGAAGGTGACCATTATTTTTAGGATGTAAAAAACTCCTCTGTCCGCCTCCGTAGTGTAATGGTCAGCACGCACGGCTACCGTTCTGGAGGTCCCGGGTTCGATTCCCAAGGGGGGTAAAATAAATATAAGTGATTTTTTCACTTTAATATTTATTCAATATTACCATGGACTGGTACCTGAAGCGGAGGGCTGATCACCTTTCCTTCATGTGTAAACGATCAAGATAACACTGCGTTTATATGACACAGTGCCCTATGCACCATTGGGGTGCGGATAAGGGTTTATTATTATTTTTTTTAAAAACTCCTTGCGCGTCTGTTTAACATTTTGTAAAGATTAAAACTAACTTTTTTCAATTTTAATTTATTCAATAAAAAAATAATATATACATAACAAACAATATTCAAGGCGTATATATTAAAAGTAAGCAAGAAGACTTAAAGGTGTAGAAGAATCCCGCTTCGGAAAACTCCTTCGGACACATGGAACAGATCAATATCCAATGTGATATTGTTCAACATAGCGGTAGCTTTTAAACTAACACGTCGTTTCTCCCGCAGGGGAAGACATAGAGAATACAACGCCAAACCGATCTGTCTTTGGAAACCATTTCCCCCTCTTATGGTACATTCATGCATCTCCTCATACATAGCCGCCGATTATTCCGACTCCTAACCTGACCACGATTAAGCATTATAAATACTCGATCCCTCATTTTATCGTATTTTTTAAAACTTTGTAGAACCTCTACAAAAAAAACCTCTACAATTTATCACAATCTTGGTAAAATCCCTAAAACTGTTTACATTATCACAATCTTGGTAAAATCCCTAAAACTGTTTACATTGCAAAAACCCTTTGTGTTCTATCATTACCTCGTACAACTCTCTAAATTGTATCATTACAATGGAAAAACACTGTATAGTCTATCATTATTACATTGCAAAACTGCTCATTACACCGTATTTATTACTTTGTAAAAAAACCTACATTTAACCTTAAAAAATTAATAAAACTGTTTACCTTACAAAAAACCCTCTATATCCTAACATAACTTAGTAAACTTCTCTCAATTGTATCATTGCAATAGAAAAACTCTCTACACCTAATCATGATAACATCGCGAAACCTCTTATTTAATCTTATTTTTTTCTTTGCAAAAATTGTATCTTTACAATAGAAAAATTCTCTACACCTTATCAAGGTTACATTGCGAAACCTCTCATTTAATCGCAATTTTTTTGCCTTATAACAATTGTCTCATTACAATGGAATAACCCTGTATAATTTATCCTTAT
Organism: Brachycentrus maculatus; assembly: GCF_059751285.1. Classification (NCBI taxonomy): domain Eukaryota; kingdom Metazoa; phylum Arthropoda; class Insecta; order Trichoptera; family Brachycentridae; genus Brachycentrus; species Brachycentrus maculatus. The sequence continues at coordinate 125,637 of NW_028280877.1, read as the reverse complement.
AACCTCTTATAAACCTCTCATTTAATAAATTTTTTTTTACTTTGTTAATATTGTATCATTACAATAGAAAAATTATCTACATCTTATCGTGATAACATCGCGAAACCATTGATAATAATTGTATCATCACAATAGAAAAACTGTATAAACTTTATCGTGAGTACATCGCGAAATCTCTCATTTTATCGTATTTTTTTGCTTTGTGAAAATTGTATCATCACAATGAAAAATTCTCTACACCTTGTAATAATAACGTCACAAAACCTCTCATTTTACAAAAAATGTAATAATTGTACCATAACAATGGAAAAACTTTTTTATAGTATTTTTTTTTACTTTGTAAAAAAACCTCTACATCACTAAAACTGTTGGTTTTCCTTTGCAAACCCGCTCTTTATCCTATGATCACCTCGTAAAACTCTCTACACCCTATCATGATGACATCACAAAACCTCTCATTTTATCGTAAATTTGAACTTTTGCTGTTAAAAAAACATGATTTATTTGATAAACCGACCTTGCTTGCGTTGTTTCTTAGACGTTTATAGACGGCATACAAAACAAGACGTCGGAAATTTTCAATAACTGCCTACATTTTTTTCTTAATTTGACAATATGTATTTTTTTGTTTACTTTTACAAGTTCATTAAAATCGCACATTAATCTTTATTTCTCCATTTCATGAGCGTGTATCGGATATGAGTGGGAATCGCCTTGGATTTATAGTCATTTTGGAAATTGAGTGTTAAGTGCGCATGCGTGGGTATCTAAGTAGGTACATACTTGGACACTATTACATTGCGTACACACACATACGTGATACACAGATTGTGGCAAAACTCATGGTGCTATTGAAATTTTGCTTTTATTTTTAGTACAGATACAAAGGAATCTAACAAAAGAAAAATTAGTACATAGAACATAATGTACAACATTTTGAGTGTATCCAAATGCTTCACAAATCTGAATTATCTCCAATGAATTTCATCTCACCAATAGATTCTCTACTGAAGTTCTAGTGATTCTAGAACAAAGTTTCAAAATTGATAAATATAAATATATAGAAATTCCAAGAATTCGAGTAGTGTTGTTATCAATAATGGGTAGAATTGGTAAATGTTACACGTGTGTAAAGTGATCATTTCAACCAGCCTATGACGGTCGTCAGCCCCGTAAATGCCCAGACTTCCATATTCTTCTTCATCTTTTATGAGATGTCAAAAAATAATAGAACATAATTATTAGAATATTTTAAAAGCCGCTTTCCCGCGGCTAACCCTTTGGGGTTGAACCGAATTATAATGTCGACCGGTTTCGAAGCAATCAGCTTCTTCATCAAGACTAATCAATACTGTCAATAAGAGACTATTTACTTTATTGTGGAAAATTTAATGATATCGAAAAGCAAATCCTAGGGATGGGAATATTGATAAAAATAAAGAAAGCAGAGTATTTTGTTGTCTACAAGTTTATGCACACCGTGTGCGCGTGGGTGTGTGTGTGTGTTGCGTGTACCGGTAGTACGTAGGTATTTTTGACTTTAATATTAATATGTACCTTAACGGTTACATAAACATGTCACCCACTCTTACAAAGTGTGTGAGATATAGGAAATAACCTACTTGAATAACCTGGCACGAGAAAACTGCGTTTTTAGAAGGTTATATTTAAAAAAAGTGTTAAGCTCTCTATTTTTTTAGAACTTATTTAATTTTTTTAGATCTTTATTAAATTCACATTTATTAAAGTTTCGTTATGAAAATATTAATAATAAAAAAGAAATATTAATAATAAAGTTCATATATATAGAACTTCCAAGAATTTGAGTAGTGTGGTTGTCAATATTGGGTAGAATTGGTGAATGTTACACGTGTGTAAAGTGATCACTTAAACCAGCCTATGACGGTCGTAAGCCCCGTAAATGCCCAGACTTCCATATTCTTCTTCATCTTTGATGAAATGTCAAAAAATAATATGAAAATAACTCCTGTAATTGGAGATAATCCAGATTTTGTGAACAAGTATTTGGACACACTCAAAATGTTGTAAATAAATTATCTGGTCAAATTATAAGCTTAATAATAAAAATGAAAATGGTATTTTCTGGCGTTTCTCATGTGTGTGATTATAATCCGGGATTCGGATCTCACATACTAATGTAAGAGTTTCTGCTTAATAAAAAAGCTTCTTCACATCTCACCAATAGATGTCTCTAGTGAAGTTCTAGTGATTCAAGAACAAAGTTTCTAAATTGGTTCATATATATAGAACTTCCAAGAATTTGAGTAGTGTGGTTGTCAATATTGGGTAGAATTGGTGAATGTTACACGTGTGTAAAGTGATCACTTAAACCAGCCTATGACGGTCGTAAGCCCCGTAAATGCCCAGACTTCCATATTCTTCTTCATCTTTGATGAAATGTCAAAAAATAATATGAAAATAACTCCTGTAATTGGAGATAATCCAGATTTTGTGAACAAGTATTTGGACACACTCAAAATATTGTAAATAAATTATCTGGTCAAATTATAAGCTTAATAATAAAAATGAAAATGGTATTTTCTGGCGTTTCTCATGTGTGTGATTATAATCCGGGATTCGGATCTCACATACTAATATAAGAGTTTCTGCTTAATAAAAAAGCTTCTTCACATCTCACCAATAGATGTCTCTAGTGAAGTTCTAGTGATTCAAGAACAAAGTTTCTAAATTGGTTCATATATATAGAACTTCCAAGAATTTGAGTAGTGTGGTTGTCAATATTGGGTAGAATTGGTGAATGTTACACGTGTGTAAAGTGATCACTTAAACCAGCCTATGACGGTCGTAAGCCCCGTAAATGCCCAGACTTCCATATTCTTCTTCATCTTTGATGAAATGTCAAAAAATAATATGAAAATAACTCCTGTAATTGGAGATAATCCAGATTTTGTGAACAAGTATTTGGACACACTCAAAATGTTGTAAATAAATTATCTGGTCAAATTATAAGCTTAATAATAAAAATGAAAATGGTATTTTCTGGCGTTTCTCATGTGTGTGATTATAATCCGGGATTCGGATCTCACATACTAATATAAGAGTTTCTGCTTAATAAAAAAGCTTCTTCACATCTCACCAATAGATGTCTCTAGTGAAGTTCTAGTGATTCAAGAACAAAGTTTCTAAATTGGTTCATATATATAGAACTTCCAAGAATTTGAGTAGTGTGGTTGTCAATATTGGGTAGAATTGGTGAATGTTACACGTGTGTAAAGTGATCACTTAAACCAGCCTATGACGGTCGTAAGCCCCGTAAATGCCCAGACTTCCATATTCTTCTTCATCTTTGATGAAATGTCAAAAAATAAATAAAAAAGAATGTTTATTAATTGTACACATACGTAATTATATGTATTGTGAATGAGAACACTTGTTTTTTATCACTTGAGTTATGTATATATATATATATATTTTTAAATAAATATAATTCAAGAGGTAAAAACAAATGTTCTCATTTATAAATTCATCATATCTTACCGCAAAGTGAATGCCGAAACAATAAAATATTAGATGTATTTTTGAATCCGCGGAATTTAACGTTTTATACTAATTTGTTAAAATTCAAACATTTAATGTTTATTTTTTACAAAAAAACTTTAATTTCATATTATTTCTGTGAGCCTAAGCGGCACACAACTATAAATAAGTATCAAATTGTGGTAGAGTGGGTTCGAATCGAGAAACTCTGATTCAAGAGTCCGCGACACTAACCACGGGACCACAACCTGACACTTAAAATAATTTAATTTCACAAATGTTTCTACACTTTCCATACTTATACGTATGAATATACAAATCTTGTCCGCTTCTGTAGCGTCGTGGTAAGTGATAAATATAAGTGATTTTTTCTCTCCAATTTATTTAACTCTGGACTGGTACAAGAAACACTGGACTGATCACTTTGCCTTCGTGTAATTAATGTTTAATATAACAATGCATCGAAATAACCCAGTGCCCTATGCACCATTGGTTGCGGATATGGGTAAGAAGAAGAAGAGAAAAATTGATGAACTTGAAAAAAAAATTTTTGGAAATCTTTTATGATTTGACGGATCTTCGACTTAAAGGAACATCCCTCCTTATCTAAATTTATCGCTTACATATCGCTCACTCCTTTCAAGAACGTCATAAATCAAAAATCATCAATTTTCAGTTGTGCATGTTTTCGGAATGCCCAGAAAATGTACTATATCCCAGAAAAAGAGGCATATTTTTAACTTAATATTTACCCGCTACAGGGCAGAAAGTGTTGTTTTTGCATTTTGAAGAAAAGGTGTTGTTTAATTATTTTTTGAAATATACTAAATATTTTTCAAATGGAGAAAAAATCTTCAGGTTTTACCTAAAAAGATCTGTTGCGTAGTAAAAAGTTCAATAAGTGGCTAGATATTCATTTTTAAAACATTGTATTATATTTTTAAACTTTAAAAACGGTCTCCTGAAAAATCAAGTTTTCCGATTTATGACGTTTTTGAAAAGAGTGGGCGATATTAGTTCTTACTGTATTTTGCCAATTTAATTATATTTACTGTTTTTGACTTTTTATTATTTTCAAAACATTATTTATTTTTCAATGAAATATAACTAAATCTGTTTGTTATGCGCACATTGCTCACTGAAGAACGTGTTTTCATGTTATTTCGAGTGATATCAACGATCAGTCAAGACACAAAACGGATTTTACATATGTCCAACATTTGTTTATGAATGTAAATATTTAAACTGTCTTTCTATGACTAATACTTATTTTATTTGCTTCATTTTTTCATCTTATAATTTCGGTATATTATGATTTATTTTACTTTATTATGTTATTACTATTCTTACTTTATGTTCATTTGTTTGTGAAAATTAGTCTCCGTTATTAAATACATATTTTTTAACGTTTTTTTTGTTTGTTTATTTTTGTTAATTATTTGAAAACCAGTCTATAAAATCGATGTCAAATAAGTGTCGTTTTTATGTTTAAATTAAACCTTAAAAAAGGATATATAATGACCAGAAATTTTGGGGATTTTATTTATTATAGGTTATTTACGACTTAGGGATCACCACGACTGTTAACGAAACGTATATATTTAAAGTTAAACAAAAAAATCTTACCTTATCTCCACGTTTTTTCTAGTGATGTGCGCCACTGCTGTGCACCGTCTGTAAAAAAAGTAAAAAAAAATTAAAAAATATTGAAGCGTTTTATTAAGTCTCAAATCATCTGTAAAAAATGGTTTTAAAAAATATAATGAAAAACGCAATCCTGTCATATCAATCGTCTACGATCTATCGTCGTTTGTACTATTTTCGCATTTTTTAGCAAAGATACCTCGTGATTTAGACATTTAAAAAATTTAAATGACATATTTTTTTTACATCTCATGACACCGTCATAGGCTGGCTCAAGTGATCACTTTACACACGTGTAACATTCACCAATTCTACCCATTATTGACAACCACACTACTCAAATTCTTGGAAGTTCTGGATATATATATGAACCAATTTTGAAACATTATTCTTGAATCACTAGAACTTCACTAGAGACATCTATTGGGGAGATGAAAAGAAGCTTTTATAGAACTTCTAAGAATTTGACTAGTGTGGTTGTCAGTAATAGGTAGAAGTGTGTAAAGTGATATATTAAACCAGCCTATGACGGTCGGCAGCCCCGTAAATGCCCAGACTTCCATATCTTCTTCATCTTTGATGAGATGTCAAAAAAATTAAAAAGAACTCCTGTAATTGGAGATAATCCAGATTTTGTGAACAAGTATTTGGACACACTCAAAATGTTGTAATTTAAATGATATTTTCTCATCTTATATTAATCAGGCTTCAAAAAAACGGAGAATTTGGATCAATTAATTGTTTTTTTTTTAAGTTTTACTTGTTAAATACCACTGTACATCTATTCGGCTGTCCAAATTTAAAACACAGTAAGGGACATTTTTTGTAGTTTGTTTTTTTTGCATTTATGGACTAAGTAGACTCTACTTAGTCCAAAAATGCAAAAAAAACGTACTACAAAAAAAATGTCCCTTACTGTGTTTTAAATTTGGACAGCCGTATTGTGACACGCGAAAGAGGCCAGTGTCGGAAACAGTATTCTTTGGCTAACCAACTAACTAACTAACCATCACGCCGCTTCCCCGCAGGGGTAGGCAGAGAGAGTAGAGCGCCACACCACTCTGTCCTTGCAAACATTCTTCGCCTCTTCCACGTTCATGCATCTCCTCATACATACCCGCCGATTATTCTTTGGCGATTGTTAAAATTGAGTCATCTCGATGCACTCTGCTTATTTACACAATATTATTACAAAGCATGCATATTGTATGTATGTGCATACATACACATACCTATGTGCATGTACGTACATGTTAAAAGTATGCTCCATATAATATTCAAGTCGTGACATATAAATTACGATGATTCATGCGAACCGTGTACCAGCAAACCGAATGTAATCTTCTCAGTAATTCGTGCTGATTGTGTTCTAAGGGCTTCCAAAACTACATCTCACCACATTACTTTACATAAATTACTAACTAACTAACTAACCATCACGCCGCTTCCCCGCAGGCGTAGGCGGAGAGAATAGAACGCCACACCACTCTGTCTTTGCAAACATTCGCCTCATCCACGTTCATGCATCTCCTCATACTTACATACCCGCCGATTGTTACGACTCCTAACCTGACCGCTTTCAAGTATTTGGCATACCTGATCGTGCCAAGTTTTTCTCGGCCTTCCTCTGCTCCCTTTTCCAATTACATTCGCCTTATAAATTTGTTTTTCCGTTCTTTCGTCACTCATTCGTTCTACATGTCCAAACCATTTCAACACACCTTTCTTAATTTTATCGATAATGCTTTGCATTCTTTCCTTATTTCACTGTTCGAACATCTTTCGTACATCATTTTGTCGCACATTCTTCTGAGAGATCGCATTTCGACTGCATTCAGTCTACTTACATCTTTCTTTTGCCAACTCCATGTTTCACTTCCATATATTAGGGTCGGAACCAGGAATCCGTTGTGTACTGTCAGTTTAGCGTCTATGAAATCATTCAATATGAAATTATTAAATCGTACCGTTACGTGACAATATTACAAGCTAGAATTCCTGATTATTTAAAATCATTTCTAATGGATTAATTAGTAACATTTTGGTGAGGAGCTCCACATATCGCTCACTCCTTTCAAGAACGTCATAAATCAAAAATCGTCAATTTTCAGTTGTGCATGTTTTCGGAATGCCCCAAAAATGTACTATATCCCAGCAAAAGCGGCATATTTTTAACTTAATCTTTACCCGCTACAGGGCAGAAAATATTGTTTTTGCATTTTGAAGAAAAGGTATTGTTTAATTTTTTTTTTAAATAAACCAAATAATTTTCAAATGGAGAAAAAACCTTCAGGTTTTTCCTTAAAAGATCTGTTGCACAGTAAAAAGTTCAATAAGTGGATTGATATTTATTTTTAATACATTGTATTGTATTTTTAAACTTTAAAAACGTTCTCCTGAAAAATCAAGTTTTTTGATTTATGACGTTCTTGAAAGGAGCTAGCGATATGACCTTGTCGCGGAAAAATTGAGGCGGGATAATCGATTTCCCGCAACTTAATTTTCTTTTAACTTAACGTAAATTATTTTTTGTTGCTTAAAACAACAGTTTTGTGTTGAATCAATAAGTGAAATTTAATTTAAAAGTATGTTCGACATTTTGACATCCTGACATAGATGAGGAAGTCTGGGTTTTTACAGGGCTTATGACCTGCCATATGCTGGTTTAATGACAATGGCTAAACCAACCTGTGATAAGTCATAATCCCTTTAAATACGCAGGCATCCATTTTCTTCTTCATTTATGTTGAGATGTCAAAGATGTTAACAAAACGCCTAAGTGAAGAAAACCTACATTTGTAAACAAGAATTTAGACTCATAACAATGTTTATATTTTGTGCACATCTGCGTCGTGTAATTCTTCTGTTAGTCCCCGTCCACACTTAAGTGGTGCGAAGGGCACTGCGTTAGATTAATAGTGTCGGTCGTTGATAAAACAAATCACCCTGTTTTTCATATAATCACGATCGAATACAACCGCGCTGATTCGATGTAGTTCCCTATTCGCCATTTGGGTGCGGGTAGGGGCGCGTATGACGTTCTATCCTCTCTTCCTACTCCTGCGGAAAAACGGCGTGATGAAAGCAGTGTTAACAGACATTATCTTACTGCCGATATTTTTTTGGTGTTCAATTTTTTTCGCTAATGTTATACGGAAAATTCGATTCGAAGAAAAAGTGGATCGCGTTTCTTACCTTATTTATTCGTGTCGTACACCGTCATCTTGAATCCTTTCTTGTTTCCGCCATTTTACCTCTATGTAGGCTCTTCGAGTTTTCCCATATCTGTTTTTAAAAAAAACCTTATTATTTTCAAATATAACGAAAATGTGTTCAGTCGGAATGGTCCTTAAAGCGCAGGAGTTATCGCCTTGCCTTCATGTTAGTAACGGTCAAGAAAACACTACTTCAATACGATGCAGTGCCTTATGCACCACTGGTTGCGTAAAAGGGTTAGAAGAAGAAGAAAAATATAGCTTTTTTTTAAAGGAATAACCCGAAAAGCGTCTATTTTAGGCAGTTGTCTGCAGGTAGGATAGTAAGGATAGGAAAGGTAAATGTGAAAAATACGTCACAAACACCCAGATCAATTGAAAATAAATCTTTAAGGGAAATGTCTGTATTTCTTGCTGATGTAAAAATCAACCTACTCAAATCAATTACTGGATATGTTGGTACTAAATAGATAAATATACTATTTTTTTGGGAACTGTAATTATTCTTCGTTATCGGATTTTAATAAAAATCACCTACGCTGGATGATTCAAAATAATTAATTGTGACGAAATCGATTTTATATTCGAAATCAATAATTGAAAAAAAAATAATGTCGATTTTACACCCACCTGTCAACGTTTCTCTGCGCCACTGTCGATCCGCTTGAAAATGTCGATTTTTTTCTGCGCACCTCTCGCAGTTTCGTACGGAACGATCGTTTGCCGCCATTTTCGGCTTGGAATTTTCAAATTTTCTCCCGTTTTCCCGCCGTTTTGCTGCCATGTGCGCGGGCGCCGGGCTGCGCGGCGGCCACCTGTCACTCGCGTTACGCCAAAATGCTCTCTAATCCTTTCACCTTTCACGGAATCGCAATCGAGTTTACTCTGCGTACCGATATTCAAAAAATAATATTTTAAAACGTTCCATTTTTTGAGCACACAATTTGAATTCGCGGCGCGAAAATACATTTCAATTAATTTCTTCCATTTTAAATGTCATTTTTCAATTTTGTCTTTCACTGCACTGTATAAATATACTGTCGTAACGATTGTCTTAATTTTCAGCTCGGTCGCACTGTAATTTTTTTGTCCATTTTCATTTTTCACTACGTAAATCGTGTAAATTTTCTTGACGACGGACGTGAAGACACCCTCACTTCACAAAGGCCGCGGCTGTACTGAAGGCATTGGTACCTCCCCCTCCCCCTCCCTCCGCCCCTTCCTCCCTCGCGGCGAGGAAGACACGCCCACTGGGAGTGACGTCATCAAGGCTGTCCTCGCTGACTCGTCGAGGTGGCGAGAGTAGCGCGGAAAACGCAGAGACCTCGCAGGAAAGAGACGATTCATATCTATGGATCGGTTTAAATGTCGGTTGGTTTGATACGTTCTTTTTTGTTCTTGTCGGTTTTTTGGGATTGTTTGGCTGAGTGCGTGAGATAGTGCGGAGGCAGTGCTTAGCGGAAAAGTGGAATGGGTTCTTTATTGGCTGTTGAAAAAACACACGCGTTTCAATTAAATGAAAAATACTCGTATGTATTGTAAAAGTTGATACGTATGTGCGTATTCCTACGATATGTTGGATATTTTGTTGCAAATAACTGGGCTTTTTCAACGACTTTAAGGCGAGGTTTTACATAAAATACCTCGGATACTTGCTTTTTACGTATTTTAGTTAATTATGTACGCTGTTATGTACAATATTTGCTTTTTATTATGCACTGTTTATTGGATACTTATTTATAAATAAATTACAATATTACCACCGTAAATTGGTCGTATTTTATTTTTACGTTTGTAGGCAGCATTATGTACTTACTCATTTACGGCGTAGACCAATTTTACAAAAAATAAAACACGATTGTAAAATATAAATAATAAAGCCATATATTTATGGTAAGTATACATAACGTTGATTTTTTAAGTATATAAAAGCAGTGAAGATATTTAATTTTGGCATTTTGACTTATCAAGTTTTTCTCGGTCTTCCTCTGCTTCTCTATCACTAACCGAAAAAAACGAGGAAGACTAAGGAATACTTGGCATGATCAAGTGTCTCAAATACTTGAAAGTGGTCAGGTCAGGCGTCGGAGTAGTCGGCGTATATGTATGAGCAGATGTATGAATGTGGAAGAGCGAAAATTGTATGGAAAGACATATTGGTGTGGCGTTCTTTTCTCTCTGCCTACCCCTGCGGGGAACCGGCGTAATGGTTACTTTGTTGGTTCAAACCAATTTCACTGTTTCCTCAGTCCGATGACGTCGGTAACGACGAGACTTTGTTAATATAGATGAGGATGAATATAGAAGTCTGGGTATTTACAGGGCTTACGACCAGTAAATACGCAGACTTTTTAACATTACGTTGAGATGTCAAAATGTGAAAATTACTCCCTAAGTGGAGAAACCCAGATTTGTGAACAATAATTTGGAACCACCTAAAATATTGTGAATTTAATTTTGTCATCTAAAATCGGATACTTTGTGGGTTATTAAAATAATTGAAACAATTTTAATTAAAAAAAAAACCTTATCCGCACCCAATGGTGCATAGGGCACTGCGTCATATAAACGCAGTGTTATCTTGATCGTTTACACATGAAGGAAAGGTGATCAGCCTTCCGCTTCAGGTACCAGTCCAGGGTAATATTTAATAAATATTACAGTGAAAAAATCACTAATATTTATTTTACCCCCCTTGGGAATCGAACCCGAGACCTCCGAAACGGTAGCCGAGCGTGCTGACCATCACACTACGGAGGCGGACAATATTAATTAATTAACAATATTAGTGCATTCTTTTAAAGAGTTTTTCTGTGACGTAGGTCGCTTTTTGCCCATAGTTTCACGAGTTTTCTGTGTTCTTTGTATTATATCGTCTATCCTCTTATTTCTTTGCTATATTAACTGCCTTTGATGGATCTTTGGTGTAATATATTTAGACAGTTTTTTCTCTTTTTATTTTAAAATTCTCTTGCTTCTCACAATATACTATAGGCATGGCCTATGTGTGGGTGTACAACTGATTTTAGGCTATAATAAAGGGCACTGGCAAGAATACAATAGATATCAGAAATAAAAATAGATTTAAAGTACACATCTTTGTTAAAATACGGTGTTTGAAAATGATGCGAAATGCATCGAAACCCGTCACAGTAGATTTTAAGAAATAGTGGTGTTAACTTAAATTAAAAATACAAATATTTAATAGATTTATACTATCCACTGACACTTCGTGATGGAATTGCATTTTAATATATTATTAGATTAAAACCAATATTTTTAGCTTTTCCACTTTATTTTTATTTGACCAGCGACCGGGTTTCGTCGTTACCGACATCATCAGACTAGTCACCAGTCACCATCACCAGTCTGATGATGTCGGTAACGACGAAACCCGGTCGCTGGTCAAATAAAAATAAAGTGGAAAAGCTAAAAATATTGGTTTTAATCTAATAATATAAACAAATATTTGAAAAACAAAAATCGAAATGATGAAAATGAAAAAAAGTAATTCTGTACGTTATTAGTGTCTACTTAATTTGAACCTTTTCTGATCTATTTTTCATTATTTGAAGTCCAATTTTCTTATGTGAGCCACTTCTCTGACTCCTATATACCACATTTATAGATTTTATTTATTTTTATTTTTTTCATCATATATATATGTTATTGGTGATTTGTATGTCTAATCACATTCTCTTATATGGTCTAATTTTTTATTTTTATTTTTACAACATAGATGAACCATAGTTTTCGGAACGTCTTAATAGTATCTTTATATGTCTAACTTGGATAGGTACTCCTTTCATGAGTATCATTTTGTGGAAAGATGGGGAAAAATGGATATTATCGGTCTAACGAACCAATTTTATTAAATAAAATACTCCGATTTCTGTCTGATCGCCTGCACTTAAGGATCAATATAGTTTTCTTAATCTAAATTGTACTTAGTAAATACCACAATTCATAAAAATCTATTGTGTCAGGTGTTTTGATGCATTGCGTACCATAGATTTATGAACCGATCAATAAACGAACCAATTCTATTAAATATGACATTTAAATTTAAATTTTACTTTGTAAATATTAGTATTTTTAAAAATCTATTGTGACAAGTTTTTCCATGCATTCCGCACCATACATTTTGAGAAAAAGTTATAATAGCCAAATAAAATTTATATTATTTTTTGACATCTCATCAAAGATGAAGAAGAATATGGAAGTCTGGGCATTTACGGAGCTGACGACCGTCATAGGCTAGTTTAAGTGATCACTTTACACACGTGTAACATTCACCAATTCTACACATTCTTGACAACCATACTACTCAAATTCTTGGAAGTTCTAAATGTATGAACCAATTCAGAAACATTGTTATTGAATCACTAGAACTTCACTAGAGACATCTATTGATTAGATGAAAAGAAGTTTTTTATTTAGTAGAAACTCTTCTTTATAAGTTTGGACACACTCAAAATGTTGTAAATAAAATTTAAATTAAAAATTGACAGATACAAAAAAGTAACTGCCGAATTAACTGATGAAATCAATGCAGTTTCCTACCTAGATTTGGTCGGAAGGGGTTTGTGGAAGCCACGCTTTATTCTTTAAGCACCAGCCCTGAAAGGTTTCCTCCGCTCTCGTTCATCATTTTATCTGCAAATTGCGCAGATTTGCGTTTATTACTCGAGCCTTTGTTTCTCTGTCGAGGCGTGGGTAACGCTAGACGACCAGGCGACCATAAAAGGCGAGAGGATAAGCAGAGACGCGGGGGCGGCCGTGACGTCACGCTGTGGTACCGTGCGCCGCACTCGACAACCTCAGACAGGTGTAAACACGGCTTTGTTATCATCGTAAATATTATTATCTGGCTGTCGTTGATCTATGACCGATTCCCTTTGAGGCCTTTTGTCCTGCGGTGATCGGTATCCCGCAGGGTCGTGCGTTGGGACCTCTGAGATGATCTTTTGTTTGATTGAAACATTGACTGGTATCCGTCGGAGTGTTGATATACCAAATTGGTTTTCATCTTTACCGGCAGTTAAACCACGTTTTTAAGGTTAAAAACTACGGTATATGACATTAGTACAATTAACTACTTAGCAGTAGTGTTTGATTGAAACATTGACTTGGATCCGTTGGTATACCAAATAGGTTTTCATCTTTACCGGCAGTCAAACTACGTTTTTTAGGTTAAAAACTACGATATATGACTTCAGTACAATTAACTACTTAGTAGTAGTGTTTTTTTTAAACAATGACTGGGATGCGGTCAGGGTGTTAGTTTAGCAAATAATTTTTCATCTTTACCGTCAGATAAACCACTTTTTTAAGGTTAAAAAGTATAACTGATTTTGTTAAAACTCAGATAAAGGTGTATTGACAACTAGATAAAAGATATGTTTCACTTATGTTATGTAGGTAATTAATGAATTAATTATGTTATTAATTCATTAATTATTTCGTCGTTCTCCACAGGGGTAGGCATAGGTAAGAACAGTAAATATGACCACCATTTTCGGTTTCTAAATGTAACAAATCCTGTTTTACTATTATTTCATCATACTTTTCGCATATCGTCCAAAGCAGATCTGTCTAAAATACCCAGACTTTCTTTTTCCTAACATTATCATTCCAAAATATAGATTCATTCACATTTTATTAAATATCTTTTATTTATCCCATTTTTTATGTGTTTTTCTTCTTGTTTTAGTGGTCAACCGTTTATAAAGATATCATGTATCGTTCTGCCAATACTACGCGATATTTACGTTGCCTTTTATGTTCATACTTATAAAATTTTCGTGGGTATTTTTTTTTAGTATAATTACTACTTGAGAATTCAGACAAACTTTGTATGGGCATATCCAGTATCTAATGGATTCCTTGTTTAATGACATTTTGCATACTTAATTTAAAATAATGGTGCCTAATTTGTATACCCTTTTGTGGCCAGTGACCTCAATACACGTACTGTTTATTTTGATATATTAAACTAAGGAATTTTATATTGTTTTTTGAAATTTTTTTAAAGGACATGTTAACGGTTTAACTTCAGGAATTAACATAACCAAATAGGAATGTGATTTGTCAAGTTTTTTAAAGGCAAACGACTGAAATGCGTATTATTTTTTTCTCTTTCTCTTCTTCTGTGTGTCATGTCAGGTCCCCCCAACTTTGACAATAATTTATGTATTAATTTTAACCCTCCACTGCATAGTGTATCAAATTTGTTACATACCCAAAATTTAGAGTTAAAACGTCCTTCAAAAATATAAGCAACCATTTTTCGTTGTTACTGATTAGATACATTCATAACTAACGTATATAGTTCATAATTTAAACAAAAGACGCGCCATGAATAATAACTTCACTTGTCTCTCGAAGACGAACTGTCAATGCAGTCATGCTGTCATGCAAAAAAAAAGTCATGCAGTGAAGGGTTAATTCAAAGACAGATTTTTCGAATCTACTAAGTTGTATTTTATTAACAAAAATACATTTAAAAAAATATACTGTGATAATTGTTTCGCCTTGTTAGGGCATTATCTAACGAATGTCATTCGTATTATTTTTTGACATCTCATCAAAGATGAAGAAGAATATGGAAGTCTGGGCATTTACGGGGCTTACGACCGTCATAGGCTGGTTTAAGTGATCACTTTACACACGTGTAACATTCACCAATTCTACCCACTATTGACAACCACACCACTCAAATTCTTGGAAGTTCAATATATATGAACCAATTTAGAAACCTTGTTCATGAATCACTAGAACTTCACTAGAGACATCTATTGGTGAGATGTAAAGAAGCTTTTTATTAAGCAGAAACTCTTATATTAGTATGTGAGATCCGAATCCTGGATTATAATCACACACATGAGAAACGCCAGAAAATACCATTTTCATTTTTATTATTAAGCTTATAATTTGACCAGATAATTTATTTACAACATTTTGAGTGTGTCCAAATACTTGTTCACAAAATCTGGATTATCTCCAATTACAGGAGTTATAATATGAAAATAACTCCTGTAATTGGAGATAATCCAGATTTTGTGAACAAGTATTTGGACACACTCAAAATGTTGTGAATGTCATTCGTTTGAGAATGCCCTAACAAGGCGAAACAATCGTCACAATATTAATTTTTTGTATGTTTTTTGTAAATAAAATACAACTTAGTAGACTCAAAAAATCTGTTTGATTTAAAATTAATACATAAATAGAAATGGAGTTCTACAAATTAAACGCCATACCAATAAATATATGACAGTAATTTTCATTTGAGAGTAATCTCTTGCCTTCGGCAGCTCTAAACAGTGCCTCGACTGTCCTAATCTCCGTCCAATCTCGAATCAAATATTACCTTAGACCGTTGATCCTGTTTTTTGTATTTCCTTGGTTGATTTTTTAAATTTCAAATTTGGGTTTGAATTCCTAAAAAGTGGCCATTCAAAGTACCTACTCTAATATGCTGGTTAACGCCTTGCGGCGCAGTTCGGCTCCTACACTGACCGGTCATAAGTACTGTCCGGCGATCTGTTGACGCGGGGGCGGGCGAAACCGGTCAGCGGGAATAATATTATATATTGTATACATGGCGTGTCGTTTGTCAAAATGAGAGATTCACATTTATTATCGCTTGTTTTATTGATAGTTTTATGTAATCCTAAGATTAACTCGAATTTATCCGTATAAATTATTGCAGCAACGTATTTTATTGGCATGTTATCTTTGAGATTATTTTGTAGTACAAGATAAACTTGATTTTTTTCCCAATGTTATTTTTCGCTTGTTTATTAGTTTCAGCTTAGTAAAAATATTTACATTAAACAATTTGTATTATAGGTGTCTCAGCTTATTTTATTGTGGTTAGACTTGATTTATTTTTTTATATCACATTATATATGTCCGCCTCCGTAGTGTAATGGTCAGCACGCTCGGCTACCGTTCTGGAGGTTCCGGGTTCGATTCCCAAGGGGGGTAAAATAAATATTAGTGATTTTTTCACTGTAATATTTATTCAAAATTACCATGGACTGGTACATGAAGCGGAGGGCTGATCACCTTTCCTTCATGTATAAACGATCAAGATAACACTGCGTTTATATGACAGTGCCCTATGCACCATTTGGGTGCGGATAAGGGTTCTATATTTTTATATAGCATTAAGTTTTTGTTTACGTTTTTTATTGTTTCTGTTTGTTTTTTTGTTAACTCTTTAAATAAAAAACAAAATTACCTGATATTTTAAAATTCATTATATCTGTCCATCTATCCAATATATAGAAAATATCTATCTATTATTTATTTATTTTAAATCTTAAAATTTATTGTGACCCGGTGTTTCAAAATGATTCAAACGTATCGAAAGACGTGCCACAATAGATTTCAAGAAATGGTGGTATTTACCAAGTAAAACTTATATGTCCGCCTCTGTAGTGTAATGGTCAGCACGCTCGGCTACCGTTCTGGAGGTCCCGGGTTCGATTCCCAGGGGGTTCAAATAAATATAAGTGATTTTTTTACTGTAATATTTATTCAATATTACCCTGGACCGGTACCTGAAGCGGAGGGCTGATCACCTTTCCTTCGTGTGTAAAACGATCAAGATAACACTGTGTTCATATGAAGCAGTGCCCTATGCACCATTGGGGTGCGGATAAGGGTTTTATTATTATTATTATTAAAACTTATACAAGTATTTACTATTCTTACTAAGTAAGAATGATATTTTTAGTTACAAAGTTATTTGAGTAAAAAAAAACGTAGCAGGAAGTGGTTTTAACGGTAAATAACCTATTTTTGTTTTGTTTCAGGTAAGAAAAAAAACATTATATTGTCAATGAAAACATTCCGGTTCAGATTCGGGTGAGTGTAATACAATATTAATATATTTTTTGGCATTTTTTCCCATATTCCCGTTATACTCGTATATACTGTATCCTATTTTATAACAATAAGTAAGTGCTTTGAATAGAGTGATTGCAAATAAAAATATGTCTATCCAAGCTAAACTGGCAGTTCACAGCGGAGTGCTAGTGTCAACACTCATACATGGAAGTGTAACATGGGATTTATGTTTTAATTTTAAATCAAACAGATTTTTTGAGTCTACTAAGTTGTATTTTATTAACAAAAACACATAAAAATTAATATTGTGACAATTGTTTCGCCTAGTTATGGCATTTTCAAACGAATGTGAAGATCAAATGGACTGACAGTCCTTATGTAGCTATACAATTGACAGTTTTAACATGTGCAAAAAATCTGTGTTCGATTTAAAAATTAATACAAAAATTAAAATGGAAGAAGGATGAAATGTGAGTGAACGCTGTTCAAATGCGTTTTTTAAGATGAATGTGTGGAAAATTGTTGTATAACACTATTGAAAATGAAGATAAAGAATGGAATGTAAGGCTGAACTAGGGATAAGTTTTTTCCTGTGGTATTTTGCGTAAATCAAACGCGTACCTAGATCAAAGGAGAGATGGAAACTTGCATTGAATTCCATTTTACTGTGGGACAGTCGCCAATGATTGAGCTTGCGTGTTGTACATGCGCAGTGCCACCTCAGCTACTAATTTAAATAAAGTATATGTGTATATATATATATATATATATATATATATATATATATATATATATATATATATATATATATATATATATATATATATATATATATATACATATATATATATATATATATATATATATATATATATATATATATATATATATATATATATATATATATATATATATATATATATATATATATAAATATATCAAATTTAGCTAAAACAAATAAAACCATAAAGCTGGAAGTGTAGCATGAAGTTGGCAAAAAGGGGTAAAAGTTGACTGAATGCAGTCGAAATGCGATCTCTCAGTGTGGCAAAACCATGTACATATGATGGATGTTCGAATGCTGATATGAAGAATGAATGCAAGGCTGTGATAAGCATTACCGATAAAATTAAGAAAAGTGTTTTGTGATATTAAAGGCATGTAAATCGAATGGGTGAAGGAAGAATAGTAAAACAAATGAGGTGAATGTGGTTGCTAATAGAAGCAGAGCTAGACCGAAGATAACTTGGCGTGATCGAGTATTTCAAATACTTGAAAGTGGTCAGGCCACAGGAGTTGAAATAATCGGCGGTTATGTATGTAAACATAAAATATTTATTCTCTAGTTATTTTTTCACTCTTATTATTTATTCAATATTACCCTGCGCTGGTACCTGAAGCGAAGTGCTCATCACCTTTCCTTCATGTGCTAACGATCAAGATAACACTGCTTTTATATGATGCAGTGCCCTATGCACCATTGGGTGCGGATAAGGGTTTGAATTTGAATTTTTGTATTTTTACGTATTATATATTATCGTATATTTTCTTTTATTTTATATTGCAAGTAGATTCTCGCTTTGTTTGTAATTGTTAAGCACCCAGTCGGTAGATTTACGTGTGATGAATGTGTGTGGTAAAGGGTGCCAACGGTTTGATAACGATCGTAGCAATAGGACGAATGTTAACTTACTCTGGTATAACGTTAGTTTTCCATATGAACTGTATTCGTATTTTTTCTTTTCTCTTTAAGTAATTAAACTTTTCACAATATTTTGAATATGTCCAAATTTTTGTTATAATATCTTATTAAATAATGTAGTTATTTTATATTCTTATTGTCAATGCAAACAACAATATTTTTAATAAATTCATATCAAGTATGTATAATTTTTGATATAATATCGCTCACTCCTTTCAACAACGTCATATATCAAAAATCGTCAATTTTTAGTTGCGCATGTTTTCGGAATGCCCAGAAAATGTACTATATCCCAGCAAAAGCGGCATATTTTTAACTTTATATTTACCCGCTATAGGGCAGAAAGTGTTGTTTTTGCATTTTGAATTAAAGGTATTGTTTAATTATTTTTTAAATATGCTTAATATTTTGCAAATGGAGAAAAAAAAACTTAGGATTTTACCTAAAAAGATCTGTCGCACAGTAAAAATCACACTAAGTAGCTTGATATTTATTTTTAATACATTTAAATACATTTCATTATATTCTTAAACTTTAAAAACGATCTCCTGAAAAATGAATTTTCTTTTATATGACGTTGTTGAAAGGAGTGAGCGATGTATGCAATGATCTTGAAACCCTTTCATTATAAACGCCTATAATTTAAAAATCGATCGAATTGGCCTTGCCTGTTTTCAATCGATGACTTTGAACAAGTAAATATATATATAGTATATATATATATATATATATATATATATATATATATATATATATATATATATATATATATATATATATATATATATATATATATATATATATATATATATATATATATATATATATATATTCTGCACGTTTTTTATATTTTAAGAGTCATTACTCTCGTCTGTTAATTTTTTTATAACCTCAAGATCATTGACCCATCTCATGCACAGCACTGCATATCTAATAGCTCCCAATTTACCCGGCTTCCTTAAACGGAAATGACGTCACGCGCGTGTCTGACCCCGCGGCCCGGAAGTCCGTTCTGCGCATGTCCTGAACTCGTTCGCCATTTCCCCTGTCACGTGAGACGCAGAGAGTCACGTCCTAAGCGCTGGTGTTGGGTTCAACTCGTTTATTAGGCGATTAGAATGCTCGGCTTGTTGAAGGATATTTATTTTACTATTAGTCCTTTTCTGTTATTTGATTGTATAATTAATTAATTTAATGTCGTTTTAATGGTGCTTTTGTGTAAAAAATATGGCCTTTTGTTCGGATGGCTTGTTTCAATGATCAATAGCTTAGTGTGCAGGTGTATAAAACATATTTTTAAAATCTGGTAAGGCCTTACTCTCAAACATCAAATTCAGTAGGCGACTACTACTGCGCAAAGGGGCCACACGTGCATAATTTTATTTGTAGAATGTTCATTGTTTTTTTTTAGAATATACTAGTATATTGAAAAATATTACCTCCTTACCCTTTAATAACTCTTTTTATTAAAACCAGATATTTATAGTAAATAAATTCGGAAAGTGTCGGGTTGTGGTCCCGTGGTTAGTGTACTCTTAAGCCACTCTTAAGCCAGAGTTTCTCGGTTCGAACCCACTCTACCAAAATTTGATACCTATTTCTAATAATGAGCCGCTTAGGCTCACAGAAATAGTGTGAAATTGAAATATTTGTGTAAAAAATAAAAAACACAAATATATCCTTAAAAAAAAAAATACTTATGTTTATTATGAAAATTTTAATGAACTGATGATGGAATGATTTTTCGAAACCGGTAGTCACAAATAAGTGTTTATAAAAGTGGTATTACACAAAGTAAACAGTGGATGATAAGGAGAGGGTTTTATATACTTATTTGTTATTTTATCATACAAAATATCGCTGTTAAAATCTTTTCTCGTATATTATCTACTTTCTCTCTAGTGTCACACGTTGACTGCTTCCACTCACGTGCTTCGCACGTGTTGTTGGGAGCATATCCGGCACGAACACGCGACGGCGGGAGCATCCGCCCCTGGTCTGCCAAGACACGCGGAAGTAAAGAGTTCGTCGCACCTCTTCCACATTATCGGAAATTTATCAAAATATCATTGTTAAAATAAGGAATGAATGCAAAACTGAGATAACCACTATCGATAAAATTAAGAAAGGTGTGTTAAGATGGTTTAGACACGTGGAACGAATGAGCGAGGAAGGAACGGTAAAACAAATTTATGAGGCGAATGTAAATGAAAAAAGTAGCAGAGGAAGACCGAGAAAACCTTGGCATGATCAGGTATGCCAAATACTTGAGAGCGGTCAGGTTAGGAGTCGAAATAATCGGCAGGTATGTATGAGGAGATGCATGAACGTGGGAGAGGCGAAGAATGTTTGCAAAGACAGGGTGGTGTGGCGTTCTATTCCCCTGCTGGGAAGCGGCGTGATGGTTAGTCAATTAGTTTTAAGTGTATCCAAATACTTGTTCATAAATCTGCATTATCTCCAATAGTGGGAGTTATTTTTCATACTATTTTTTGACATCTCAACAGAGATGAAGAAGAATATGGATGTCTGGGCTTTTACGGGGATTACGACCGTCATATATATATATATATATATATATATATATATATATATATATATATATATATATATATATATATTTTTTTTTTTATTTATTATTTTTTTTATTTTTATTTTTTTTAAAACCCTTATCCGCACCCCAATGGTGCATAGGGCACTGCTTCATATAAACGCAGTGTTATATTGATCGTTTACACATGAAGGAAAGGTGATCGGCCCTCCGCTTAAGGTACCAGTCCAGGGTAATATTGAATAAATATTACAGTGAAAAAATCACTTATATTTATTTGACCCCCCCTGGGAATCGAACCCGGGACCTCCAGAACGGTAGCCGAGCGTGCTGACCATTACACTACGGAGGCGGATATATATTTATATATATATATATATGGATATATATTATATATATATATATATATATATATATATATATATATATATATATATATATATATATATATATATATATATATATATATATTTATATATATATATATATATATATATAAATATATGTATATATATATATATATATATATATATATATATATATATATATATAAATATATATATATATATATATATATATATATATATATATATATATATATATATATATATATATATGTATATATATATATATATATATATATATATATATATATATATATATATTTATAAATATATATATATATATATATATATATATATATATATATATATATATATATATATATATATATATATATATATATATACATATTTACACACATTCTCGTATAAACATTTGCATACTTTAATTATTTAAAATTTCGTTGCTTAATTGAATGCAATGATTTTTGTATAACATCATAATAAACTAATACGAAACTTCGTTTTCTGCATTCTTTAAACTCAACTCAACATAACAAAAACTCGCCTAACTCAACATCGCTAATCAGATGATTTATAGCCGTGTTCCTTGTGCAGAACTCTAATGCATAAGCGTCTCAATTAAAAAATAATTTAATATCTGCACACACCAGTGGCGTGCACAGTGAATTTACCCTTAAATGCATGCATTAACGGCATGCCGTTGCAATTATGCAACAACAATTTCACGTAATTTTTAATTAATGCTTTACTTAGTAAATACCACTATTTCCTAAAATCTACTTTGACACGTGTTTCGATGCATTCCGCACCGTTTGAAAATGATGCGGAATGCATCGAAACACGTGTCACAGTAGATATTAAGAAATAGCGGTATTTACTTAGTAAAATATTAATTGGAATGGATAGATTTTACCACAAAGTGACTGCCGAATCAATTAATGAAATTTCTCATCAGTTGAAACATGCTTTCGTCGCCTGAAATTGTTATAATTCACTCAGTTGCATATTTGCCACCCTTGGAATTAAGTCAGCCTTTTTCAACTAGTTGGCGCTTGAAGTACGTCCTTGACATTTGGTTATTGTTGTCAGAGATTAAAGTTCAAAAATATAATACAATGTATTAAAAATAAATATCAAGCCACTTATTGAACATTTTACTGTGCAAAAGATCTTTTTAGCTAAAACCTGAAGGTTTTTTCTCCATTTGAAAAATATTAAGAATATTTAAAAAAAGAATTGAACAGTACCTTTTCTTCAAAATGCAAAAACAACACTTTTTGCCCTGTAGCGGGTAAATATTAAGTTTAAAATAAGCCTCTTTTGCTGGGATATAGTACATTTTCTGGGCATTCTGAAAACATGCACAACCAAAAAATGACGATTTTTTTATTTATGACGTTCTTGAAAGGAGTGAGCGATATGTCACGCCGGTAAGTTAGGATATGCACCGCTTTTCTGCCTGTATGGAAGGCACGCCCCTGGCAGACACGAATACAAAATTCCATATCAAATATCGGTTATTAAAACGGGGTAATAAATTTTCCCGGTGCTTGCACTAAGCGCGATTTGAACCGTAAAAAGGTTAATTAGCGTTGTTTGAAATATCTGCGCGATCGCATACCTATTGTCTACACAGAGATATGCAATTATTCCGTATCTGTTCGGGCGCCATATTTGCGAAATGACGTTATGAATAACGGTCGATTTTCGAATTGGGTTCCATTTTTGGAAGGCGTTCTAGAACCGTTTTCGAATTTTGAATATCGTTCGTATTGCGCACACGATCGCGCGCTTCCGTTTGGCGGGCATTTTGATTCGGCGGAAGCGCATCGGGCGCCATCTTGCAATTTGGGCACGAGCCACGGCACGTGCCCTTCCTTGAATGTGCCAAATTATAATATTAACTTTTTTGTTTATTTTTTACGATAATTTTACTAAATGAGTACTCACCTAATATGAGTTAATGTGTGAGTGGTTATATTATGTATTGATTCGACAATCACTATGTGAAATAACATGTTTTTATTTAATAATAAAGTAAATGTAACTTTGTTTTAAAATCACTATTAATATGTTATTATAACTTTATTAGAATCATTAGATTTAATTCATTAGAATCCGAAACATACTAACCATCGACAACCTAAAAAGAGTTTACTATGCTATCGTACACTCACTACTACAGTATGGCATTATTGCATGGGGAGGCTCATACAACAACATACTGAACTCAGTGAAAATAGTACAGAAAACCATAATTAAAGTTATCTTGAAAAAAAAAACATATTTCCAACAAAATTATTATTTGAAAAATTTCAAGTCCCAAAAATAGAATCCATTTATAAAAAAACCGCAGTTTTGCAAATACTGAAGGGTAACAACTATTTAAATTTAACAAATAATTTATCATCGAGATTGTCAAACGATATTTCTACTCCAAAATGCAACACCAAGCAATTTCAGCAAAACTTCAAATATTTGGCAATCAAACATTTCAATAAACTCCCTAAAGAAATAAAAAAATTGATGATATAAAAATCCTTAAGAAAAAAATTAAAGCTCTATACATTTAAATCTTTAAAAAAAAATTTAAAAAAACTATTATATCTTTTATTATATAACATTAAACCACGAGTGTAAGTCCCTTTCCAAGCACAAGAGCACAGACTCTTTTATGGAGAGGCACAGCGAATCGAAATATAAAAGTTCTCCATATGTATAAATGATTCAAATGTATTATGTTATAAATAAAAATGTAAATATATTATATGAATAAAAAAATAATAATGTCTGCCAGTTTTGAAACTAACCGCTTCTTTATCAAGACTAATTAATGAATTCTTTTTCAGTCTTGATAAAGAAGCGTTTAGATTCGAAACCGGTAGACATTATGAATAAGTTATAAAAAAATATTTATAGTGATTTTAAAACAAAGTTACATTTTATTTATAAATTGAAAAATCACAAAGTTAGTGCTTCAAATATAAATTATATGTTTTTATTTATTTAAACTTCATGTATAGAATATAACTAAATAAGCACATTGGCGGGCTTATTGCTGAAAAGAAACACAAGTTGATTATTTGAAAAAAAAAAATAAACACGCGTTTAATACCATTTGTTGAGTTTTATTTCATTACACACCTAATCACATGTAGATGAAAACAACTGTAGTTTTAGAAACTAGTAGTGTAATGAAATAAAATTCGAATTCGAATTCGTGTAATGAACTAATATACGTTTAACCTCGGCTCGTAACGCATGTCTGTATTGAAAACTATAGTGCATGTTGGTCTTCAGGTCGACCAAAAATCGCATGTGTTAGACATTTTGTGTAGTTTTGAGTGTGTAAATGGTGCTATGGTAGTGAAGGGTAGTATTGTTTGCATGCTGTGTTAGTGATTGTCCTGACGAAGAGACGGGTACGCCTCGAAACCGGTAGACGTAAAAATCTCGGTGAGTGGTTATATACTAATTTTATTAACATTTTTGTAAAAAAATAAATAAGTAAATAAAATTCAATAAGTGAGTGGTTATATACAAACATTACTAACATTTTTGTAAAACAAATAATAATAAAAAAGTAAAAATGACTAACCACAAAGTAAATGCTTTAAATACAAATATTATAACATTTAAGTTTCATACTGGTGTTTTCATGGTGGAACTGCATTTTATATAATGAAATGATGAAAACTATATAGCTTTTTTCACGTTTATTTCATTTGACTTATGAGTCTCGTCATTGCCAACATCATCAGAATGAAGTAACAGCGAAATTCATTTTAACTAACTGTCATGCCGCCTCCCCACAAGAATAGTCAGAGAGAATAGAATGCCACACCGATCTGTCTCTGCAAGCAATCTTCTCCTCTTCCATGTACAATACATGCATCTCCTCATTATCATCCGCCGATTATTCCTGATGTTTTTCAAGTATTTGAAATACTTTATCTTGTCAAGTTTTTCTCGGTGTTCTTTCCTTTCTATTACCGACTACATTCGCCTCATAAATTTGTTTACTACTATTTCTTCACTCATTTGATTCACACGCCCAAACCATTTCAGCCATGAGCAAATGCTGAGATGTTCCTGAATGGTCCACACTAGATTATTCCTCCTGTTACCAACACAGATTAAAATAAAACATTGTTTTACTAGAAGAAATAAAAATCCACTCAATGATCTATAAACCTTATACATAATAAGCAAAATAAATAATAAATGCAACTCCCATCTAAAAAAAAACCATGCCCGAACCATATCAACTCACCTTTCATAATTTTATCGATAATGCTTATGTCACCATTGCGTTCTTTTCATATATCACCATTCGAACATCTATCATACATCGTTTTGCCGCACATTCGTCTGAGAGATCACATTTTGACTGCATTTAGTCTATTTACATCTTTCTTTTGCTAACTCCATGCTAAACTTCCATACATTAGAACAGAGTGAATGGTGTACTGAAATCACTTATAGCAATTAAAAACATTTCCCCGAGAATTGATTGAACAGCGATATTTAATATAATAAAATAACAAATACAGAAAATGCATGAATCCCCTATTTTACGTTTTTTAAGTGACTGTAAAAAATTAACTTAAACGAAGGAAAACTGTTAATGGCAGTGTATTAAAAAATATATGTTTTTTTTTAAAATCATGTACATGAGATTTTTCGAACATCCATCATACATCGTCTTAGAAGCGTTTCTTAATTTTAGTTCAGAATACGCGCCTCTGAAACACTCGTAGCTACAAAGTAACCATCTAAACACAGCGCGCTAAAATGCATTTCAAAGGAAAAATCTCTCCATGTAGCAATTCGGTAGGATAGTATCGGGTAGAATACCATTGTATTAGGTGTTTTCTTTGCCCAGCAGCAAGCTGGCGATTGTACTACGCATTTCCGAGCCTAGAGCACTCGCACAAGATATTTGGGCGGCATTTCTGGTCGTGCGCGTGAATTATAGTGTATTGAAATCACCATCGTCCTTGGGATGCCTCGCCAATTACATACAGGATCACCATATGTTACTGCGCAAGAAATTGTAGTATGCAGCGTACGCCGGGTCCGAAAACAACTCGCATTCCTCCTGGCCACACCAAAGGACTCGTACTCTCTCGCAACAAAATATTAATCAGTCGATGGGGTTTTTTGTGGTCTCCGGTGGAATCCAACCTCGAGCTATTGTATTGTATTTGCCCTGGTCGGCATCAATTCCCGATCTGCTGTCGGTGGAATTGTTTACCAGTTCGCTGGCTTTGAGTAACAAGAGGTCTTTCCGGTATTTTTCTCGTAGCGATGTACGGCTGTCCAAACTCAAAACACAGTAAGGGACATTTTTTTTGTAGTACTTTTTTTTTGCATTTTTGGACTAAATAGATTCTACTTAGTCCAAAAATGCCAAAAAATAAGTACTACAAAAAAATGTCCCATACTGTGTTTTAAGTTTGGACAGCCGTGTAATCTCACGTTCAAATCTTCCGTGATTCTATCATAATAATGTGTGCAAGGAAAGATTTGTTGATGAATGTTGACAGATCGTTGAACAATTCACACTATCTGCGGGAAGGGTAATTTTACCGTTTCACTCGACTTTTGGTGTTGGGCGGGAAGGGTAATTTTACCTTTTCACTCGACTCGTCGTAAATTGCGTGTAAGTTATTTTTACGCATGACTTTTGCGGCATCTTTTGATCTCATATCGATGTATACAGTATGGTTAAATGTTATCCTTCTTATCAGAGGTGTTTATCTCTATTATGAGCGCGAATCCGCCAGCAGATAGTGTGCTCAATGTAATCTCTCTTTTAAGAGATGCATGAATATAAGAGAGGCGAAGATTGTTTGCACAGGCAGATAGATCTCTCTGCCCTGGTTATTTAGTTAGTTCAAACAAATTTCACGAGAAGAACAAATCCGGAAATTTAATTTAAAAAATATATATATATATTTGTGTTTTTGTTATTTACACAAATATTTCAATTTCATACTATTTACGTGAGCCTAAGCGTCTGTTTATTAGTAATAGGTATCAACTTGTGGTAGAGTGGGTTCAAACCGAGAAACTCTGACTTAAGAGTTCGCGACACTAACCACGGGACCGCAACCTGACACAATTTTGAACAATGATTCGGACACAATCAAAATATTGTGACATATCGCTCATTTCTTTCAAGAACGTCATAAATCGAAAACTTTGATTTTTCAGGAGAATATTTTTAAAGTTTAAAAATATAACACAATGTATTAAAAATATATATCAAGCCACTTATAGAACTTTTTACTGTGTAACATATATTTTTAGGTAAAACCTGAAGGTTTTTTCTCCATTTGAAAAATATTTAGTATATTTAAAAAAATAATTGAACAATACCTTTTCTTAAAAATGCAAAAACATCACTCTCTGCCCTGGAGCGGGTAAATATTAAGTTAAAAATATGCCGCTTTTGCTGGGATATAGTACATTTTCTGGGCATTCCGAAAACGTGCACAACTGAAAATTGACGATTTTTTATTGTGTGAGCGATATATACCTCGTCTTTCTTTTCACCCTTGTTACTTGAGCGCCCTACCCTTCGATCAGCCCGCTTGTTCCCTTCGTCTCCAGGCGATGGGACATTACGCATTCAGGCGACGTATTGTTAGGTTAACGACTCGGATAGTTCGGTTCGGAGAGACTGCTGCCCGCTGCCCGCTGCCCGCTGCCCGCTGCCCGCTCCGCTGCCCACTACGCTCGTAGGATCAAACCAGATGACTGAAAAACTCGTCGGGAAGCCGGAGTAGAGTATTGCGGTCCCCACATGTGTGCGGAAAATGTCAAAATGAATTATGTAAAACACGGCTCCCGTAATTGACCGTTCATATTATTTATACCGACCAATATGAATTTATTAAAATAAAATAAAAATTATAATGTGTTTGCGATATTTACGCGGTGTACAAGTTCGCTTATAGGGGGTGACAAGACATCGACCCTTTTACGTTATTAATTTATCGCTTGACCATATTAATGTTTTATTAAATGATTTAAATGTACTTTACCACTTACGGATTCGATGTGATGTATCTCTTCCTTATACATCAATGTAGGTACCTATAATAATTGTATTTAAAAATAATAAAAAAAACATCCAAAATATTTGGAATGGTCCAAATTTTTGTTCACAATTTTTTTCCCAATTAGGAGATGTATAAAAAAATTATATCTCAGTGTAGATGAATAAGAATATGAATGTCTAGTTGTTTACATGGCTTACAACCTGTCATAGGCTGGCTTTAATGATCACTTTATACACATAACATTCTTCATTCAACCCATGATTGACAACCACACAGGAAGTTATATTTATGCTCCAATTGACACCTTTCACATGCGTTTTTGCCTAGAATTTTCACTCATGAATTACATGAAATTATAGTTAGAGTAAATCCACTCACAAGTAGGCATAGGCTATGAAACTTATAAAGTTGAAGCCTGAGTAGGGACATGATAAGCGGTGTTGCATAAGCCGTAGCTAGATTTCAGAGTCACTTGGACGTTAGGTAATAAAAAAAATCACATGCTACTTTTGGGCACCATCTATGCTTAAATTTAGAAGGTTTTTTCAATCAGCAGAGACCTTTATGACATGTCTTCTTCTTCTTCGTCTTCTTGGTGAAGGCCTTGTGGGTTTTTTTCAATAGGGATTAGCCTCCTGTCGATTCCCAGCCGTCAATTCATCTCTTTGGTGGTCTGCCCGAAACAAATGTAAGATTATTCCCGATTTTTTTACGTAGGTCCCAAAAAGGGACATTTATTAATGCGAAAGTAGTTTTGCGGTATCAGGAGTGCATAACGGAAGTAGTCGGTGGGGCATGAGTCATCCTCTAGAGTTGTGGACATGCGCATTGTAGCAGGCTTCCCTGCCACCGACTGCGCGCGCCGCTCTGTTTTCCCGCGCCCGCCACGTCACACTTCACCCCAGTGGACGACTGCAATATATATATACATATAATATATATATATATATATATATATATATATATATATATATATATATATACATATATATATATATATATATATATATATATATATATATATATATATATATATATATATATATATATATATATATATATATATATATATATATATATATATATATTTATTACTTATGTTTTTTTTTTCTTCATACATTTATATTTCAGTAGCAATAAAAAAGTAATCTAAAATATATTCTCTATTATTCAATATCGTCAGCACGCTCGGCTACCGTTGTGTAGATCCTGGGATCGATTCCCAGGGGGGGGGGCAAATAAATATAAGTGATTTTTTCACTCTAATATTTATTCAATATTACCCTGGACTGGTACTTGAAGCGGAGGGCACCTTTCACCTTCCTTCGCCTTTCCTTCACCTTTCCAAGATAACACTGTGTTTATATAATGCAGTACCCTATGCACCATTGGGGTGCGGATAAGGGTTTGAATTGAATTGAACTATTCAATATAACACGCTTCCATCTCGTTCTTAGCATATCGATTCACTCCTCATACAATTTGGCCGGTTTTGACTTTCAACGTTCAAGGATAGCTTTATTTACCGCCTGTACTGAAGTGAAACATTTTCAATTTAAAAAAATGCAAGGAATAGAAGGTAATAGTCTGTTGGAGCAAGGTCTGGAAAGTAGCTGCAGCTACAGAAGGACCGTCAGTCCATTTAATCTTCACATTCGTTTGAAAATGCCATAACTAGGCGAAACAATTGTCACAATATTAATTTTATGTGTTTTTTAACAATAAAATACAACTTAGACTCAAAAAATCTGTGTTTGATTTAACATTTAATACATAAATTAAAATGGAGTTCTATAAATGCCAAATCTATAAATAAAAAATAAGATTTTGTGGAGACCATGTCAACAGGATGGATGATTCAAGTTGTAAAAGTAGACTGGGTTTGGCGTAATGGCGCGCTACGCGGAGTGTACCTCGGAATCCGCTAATTATCGGACAATATGCTTGCTTATCAGAAATGACAATATCTCCCGATGACAGATATCGGGAACGTGATTGGCTCCGTTAATTTATTACTCCAGCCTGCGCCCGTGGGAAAGCCTTCGCCGGGTTCAACGACTCGCGCCCGGTAGCCGGTAGCCGGTACGCATTACTACGGACGTCGATATCCCGATATATCGATATAATGTCCACACATTCCCGGATCCGAGATGTCCCCTCTCTAAATTCCCTTTTAAAATACTTGCAAAATACTGCGAAACGTGCCTTCGAGTTTTTTCTCGACATTTCTTGATGGAACTCCGTTCTAATGATAACAATATCATCTTCCACCATATTTTCCTTCCGTAACGAAGTGGTTAGCGCGTTTTGATGCCATCTATGAAGCATCGGTATTCCCGAATGAGTGAAATAAGGATAGTAAAACAAATTTATAAGACGAATATGGTTAGTAATAGAAACAGAGGTAGACCGAGGAAAACGAGTTGTATCTGAGCCAGAGATGGGCGATCGAATTAAAAACCGACTTCAATAACGACTTCTTTAAAAAAAATTACTTATTCGGTTTTTAGATTTCATCACTTAAACTAATTGCTTTAATCAGTGCACAAATTTGGTTACGTACTGTATATTTCTAGCTCCTGATATATTGAATTATTTGACATCATGTGCTTGAATTAAATATACTTCTTTAAAATAAGTCTTTACTTAATTCGGTTTCTTTATTCGATCACTTACAGATAATTAGGCCAGTCAGAAGTTTTCACAAACTTGGATGAGTATTTGCATAATTATAACTACCAATACACATATTCGATAATTTAATTTGATCCATCAAAAAGTTACGCCACAAAGAAATATAAACCGAGAAAACGTAACGAATATCATTTCTATTTTTTTTTTAAATGATTATTCAGGCTCAATCTCCTTAAAAAATGTATGTGAACTGATGCGGAATGAATCTTACCTTTATTTAAACTGAATAAGTTAAAAATATTCCACTAATTTCTCAACTGATTGCGCTACTCTCAGTCATATTTCCAAATCCATCGAAAATCGTACTGACATGTAAAAGTATCTGAGACCATTACATTATACAGGTTTCAAGAATTTACTTAATATGGAAATCCAATAATGGGTAGAATGGTGAACGTTACACAAGTGTGTAAAGTGATCGTTTAAACCAGCCGAATGCCAGGTTGTAAGCTATGGGATGCTGAAGCTTCCATCTTCTTTCATATAAAGGGGAACGATAGATGTTTCATATCAAGTTGAGACACCTAGAATACCATTTCGTTCGGGTAACCGAAAAAGTAACACGGTGTTTGAAAATAATGCGGAATTCAAAAGTAATACGGTGTTTGAAAATGTTGCGGAATTCATCGAAACACGTGTCACAATAGATTTTAAGTAAAAGTGGTATTTACCAAGTAAAATTTAAATTAAAAAGAAAATGTAACAGTTACTCGTTATTCACATCTCTAATCTAAGCAGGCATTTAAAATTATTTGAGTGTGTAATTTAGTTTCCTGTCTAGTCGCGAATTTGTTAGGATATTTCTATGTAATTCTCATTAAAGGTTGTAGCAAAATATATTATCCCTTAATTACCGTAGAGCCTCTTCTAAAAAGGATGAATAAATTTTACTACATAATCTCTTTAGGATCGGATGTTTGTTTTTATGATACGAATTTAACAGCAATGCATTCGTTATGGTACTCGATAAACTATGGAATTTTTAATTTTGTTTTTCGCTTTTCAAGTATTCGAGAATATTTTATGTTAAGTTGAAATTAAACGTAACATATCGAATTAAAACAAAGCTGAATTAAATGGCGACTCTTTTAAGATTCTTCTCCGTCTTACTCCTCATTACTGAGGGTTGTGACCCTTGTCGAAGCAATGACTCTTCTCCAGTTAAATTTTAACACTGCACTGTTTATGATGTTGTATTCACTTATAATAATTCCCTTTATTATTCATTTTCTCGAATTGTTTTATTTTCAGAATACCTTTCAGAAATTAAAAAAAAAATACACTCCTATTTGAATATATCTTTTGACGATTTTACATCAGGTTTGTAGTTGACAGTATATCAGGTTCGTCTTTCTCATTAAGATTATTTAACAAATAAATAATTACTATGTAAATATATTTAAAAATATAAATAAATATACATATATATATATTTCTGTTTTATTTAATTTAAAAATGGTAAATTTCCAGGGGGGGCTAATGTAATTTTGTGTTTTAAAAGCGGGCTATAGGTCAAATAAGTTCCTTTGATTTAAAGCTTTGATTTAAAGCTTATCAGGTTAATCCTATACATAACGTAAAAATGACTCAAATCTAGCTACACCGCTTATCATGGCTTTACTTAGGCTTTATAAGTTTTATAGCCTATATCTACTTAAGATCAAGATCAAGAGTTAATTTTATGAAAATTGTAAAATGTTTATATTCTTAATTTTTTTCTCTTTTTTGTGTGTAGAGTAGGTTAAAATCGTTAAAAACAATAAAAAAACGTATAAAAAAAGAACTCCACCGACAAGACACACAAGGTGGCTTGGTGGGTCTCTGCAAAAAAAAATGTTCTACATATGTAACAATTATGATTTTAATAAATGTATACAAATAACAAAAATTAAAAAAGTGGATTTACTCTTTACGTTTTAATTCACTATTATTTCATGTGATTGATGAGTGAAAATTCTAGGCTAAAACACTCGCCGTATGCTTCGAACATATCTTTATGCCATATATTTGAAATGAAAATCCTGCCCTTTTTCGAAATGAAATTTTCATGAAAACTAATCAGTTAAAGGGTTCATTGATTTTTCAGTGACTTTCAATATGAAACAATCAGCGTTTGTCAGTGGGAATTTCGGTCTAGTAATATGAGATCGGTCGCTAGTGTCGTTCGGCCGTGTGCATCTGTGAGCTGGGAGCACTATGCACCGTATCCGCATGGGTATGGCGCGTGCCGCGGGAGTGGGCCCAGAGACGAGGTCATCCGGCCAGCGGATGCTGCACCCATCGCGACACATGCTGCCTCTATCCGAGGTGACAATTAATGAAGCACCTACTCCAGAAGCGACTCTTTCCCAACGGTGGCTTCAATGGTCTATCAGTATTTATTTATTTCATAATATATAAGTACTACTCCGTTTCCGTCGATAACGTGTTTAGCTACCGTGCTGGAGGTCCTGGGTTCAATTCCCAAGATGTTAAAAAAAAACATAAGTGATTTTTCAATCTAATATTTATTTCACATGACTCTGGACTGGTGCCTGAAGCGGAGGGCTGATCACCTTTCATTCACGTGTTAACACTCAATATAACACTGCTTTTACATAATGCAGTGCCGTATGCACCATTGGGTGCGTACAAGAGTTAGAAGGATAAGACAAATATAGTTGATAATAGTAGCAGAGGAAGACCTAGGAAACCTTGGCATGTTTCATCTAGCACTATTGATAAAATTAAGAGAGGTGTGTTGAAATAGTTGGGCATGTAAATATAATATCGACACAAATTTGAGACGAATGTGGTTGATAGAATAGAATCAGAGGAAAACTAGGCATGATCAAGTATTTCAAATACTTGAAAGTGGCCAGGTCAGGAGTCGTAATAATCGGCGTGTATGTATGACAAGATTGTGTTGTCTCTGCGTTCTGTCTTCTCCGCCTACCCCTGCGGAGAGGGGGCCAGTTGAAGCGCAAGGTGGTCAGTAAAGGTAGGTAGCCGGAAGCGGCCCGCGCCCCCGAGGTATGCCGGCGCGGTTACTGGGCCACCGGATGATGCGCGGAGCGAGATCGGACGCAGAGAGAAGAAATAATGGTCACGCGCCACACTAATCACTTCCTGTTAACCCTTTGTGTCCCCCGACCTTATAAACTATCATATTTCCGGAATTTCTGCATTTTTCTCTCGGAAAACCTTGCTTGCTTTCTACCTGCTTAGGAAAATTTTACCTATTCACTCGAAAATTAGTTAATTATTGAAATATTTTACTGTTAGTGTCTCAACTTGAGATGAAGTATAAAAACTGCGAGTGGATTCATAAAGTTACCCAATTAAGTAGAAAAACATTAAATAATGTGATTTTTAACTAATAATCTTACCATCACGCCGCTTCTCTGCAAGGGTAGGCAAAGAGTAGAACGCCGCACCAATCTGTATTTGTAAACAATCCTCGCCTCTACCACGTTCACACATCGCTCACTCCTTTCAAGAACGTCATAAATCAAAAATCGTCAATTTTCAGTTGTGCATGTTTTCGGAATGCCCAGAAAATGTACTATATCCCAGCAAAAGAGGCATATTTTTAACTTTATATTTACCCGCCACAGGACAGAAAATGTTGTTATTGCATTTTGAAGAAAAGGTATTGTTTAATTAATTTTTTAAATGTTCAATAAAATATTAAATGGAGAAAAAATCTTCAGGTTTTACCTGAAAAGATCTGTTGCACAGTGAAAAGTTCAATAAGTGGCTTGATATTTATTTTTAATACATTGTATTTTATTTTTAAACTTTAAAAACGTTTTCCTGAAAAATCAAGTTTTTTGAATTATGACGTTCTTGAAAGGAGTGAGCGACATCTCCTCATATTATACATTCCCGCCAATTATACTGACCCTGAACTGAAAACGCGTAAGTATTTAAAATACTTGATCGTGTAAAATTTTTCAAGATTTTCTCGCTTTTTTTACCGCTTTTACTTCACTCATTCGATTTAAATGCCCAACCATCTCTTTTTATTTTAAATATCGAAAGTGCACAGCTGTCCCAAACTTTAAAAACAGTAAGAGACTTTTTTAACGTTTTTTTTGCATTTTTGGACTAAGTAGAATCTACTTAGTCCAAAAATGCAAAAAAACGTACTTCAAAAAAAAATGTCCCCTACTGTGTTTTGAGTTTGGACAGCCGTGCAAGATGAAATATCTATTGTTGTTTTCACATTTGTACATGAAGGGAGGCAGAAGTCTGGGCACCCCAGGGCATTTGGCCAACTCAGCAATCCATTTTTACGCTTGTGTAACGATTTCGATCAAATGTTTGAACATTTATATTGCATTAATTTTTTAAACTTGTATATGTGCAATGCTGTTGGCCTTATATCATACTGTTTTTTTTATATATTGTAATGTTATGGACGGACGCGTCGCGTGCGCGAAGACACTTTGTGATCAGCGTACGCGTGCACTCGATGACGTCCACATTGAACAGGACACTTTAGTCCCCTTTTTGTCAGGAGGCAGGTTGGACTGAAGCGAGTATTAATGAAAACACGGTATTGACTATTTATATATTTGTTTATTTAAAAACAACAATACGACAGTCAATACTCAAGTGCTTCCAAACAGCTCTGTTAAGTTATGTTACACCCGACTCTCACGAAATACCAAATTAGACTATGTTAAAAAGCCCTCTTCCTTTAGGATGGGGAATCATAAAATGCTGTACCGATTTATGATGGCCATGGGAACGCATCTAAAGCCGGACAACACGTGACGAGTCCCTCGACTTTCTAAAAAGGACAATAAAAGTGGGAATGAGAAATGGCAAGGCCATTACAATATGTTAACTTTGTTTTTTTTACTGTTCGAATTTCGTAAAATCCTTACGTTCGTTTTTATAAATTAAACAAATAAATTGTGATAATAAGATGTTTAGGTGATATTTTATATCAATTGATTAAAAAATACGCTTTAAGGGTTAAGTACCGGTAGAATGTAATTCTGCGAAAGTGAAAATATCGATACCATTCCGGATGCATTATTTCTTCTTGTATTTTATATCAATAACATAATGATATGAAGAATTTCTTGCTTTAAACCAATTAAATTTATTCGCCCCTCAAAGCTTTTCATTTCCGTTCCTTTCCTTATAAGATTCGATGTACATATTATAATTGATTGACGGGTCAGACTGCGGAATGAGTTATCTCTCCATATGAAAAATTCACCATATCTGATGGCGTTCATGAAACGCCCGAAATATTGCCATTTATTCATAAGGGAAAAGCCTACCAAACAATGGTCAGACCCGCACTCCTCCATGGTTCCGAATGCAGGACGATGTATAATACCTACCCTCGGCAACTAAAAACTGCTGAAATGCGAATGCTTAGATGGTCAGCTGGAGTGTCCCTTAGAGACAAAATAAAAAGTTCACATATTCGTGGAAGCCTGGGTGTAATATATATATATATATATATATATATATATATATATATATATATATATATATATATATATATATATATATATATATATATATATATATATATATATATATATATATATATATATATATATATATATATATATATATATATATATATATATATATATATATATATATATATATATATATATATATATATATATATATATATATATATATATATATATATATATATATATATATATATATATATATATATATATATATATATATATATATATATATATATATATATATATATATATATATATATATATATATATATATATATATATATATATATATATATATATATATATATATATATATATATATATATATATATATATATATATATATATATATATATATATATATATATATATATATATATATATATATATATATATATATATATATATATATATATATATATATATATATATATATATATATATATATATATATATATATATATATATATATATATATATATATATATATATATATATATATATATATATATATATATATATATATATATATATATATATATATATATATATACATATACATATACATATACATATACATATACATATACATATACATATACATATACATATACATATACATATACATATACATATACATATACATATACATATACATATACATATACATATACATATACATATACATATACATATACATATACATATACATATACATATACATATACATATACATATACATATACATATACATATACATATACATATACATATACATATACATATACATATACATATACATATACATATACATATACATATACATATACATATACATATACATATACATATACATATACATATACATATACATATACATATACATATACATATACATATACATATACATATACATATACATATACATATACATATACATATACATATACATATACATATATATATATATATATATATATATATATATATATATATATATATATATATATATATATATATATACTACTACTACTACTACTACCATCACGCCGTTTCCCCGCAGGGGTAGGCAGAGAGGATGGAACGCCACACTCTTCTGTCCTGACATACACTCCTAGCCTCCTTCACATCCATACATCTAGTCATACATGCCCTCCGATTACGCAGACTTTTGACACCGCCAGATTTTAGGTTCTGATT
The DNA here is from genome assembly GCF_059751285.1 of Brachycentrus maculatus. Taxonomy (NCBI): domain Eukaryota; kingdom Metazoa; phylum Arthropoda; class Insecta; order Trichoptera; family Brachycentridae; genus Brachycentrus; species Brachycentrus maculatus. The sequence goes on along the minus strand of NW_028280877.1, from coordinate 87,329 downwards.
GATCTGATCGTGCCAAGTCTTTTTCGGTCGTCCACGTTCTGTTTTCCCTCTCACATTCGCCACATATATTTTCTTTGTCATTCTCTCGCTATCCATTCGCTCCACATGTCCATACCACCGCAAAGAGCTCTTTCTAATCTTTTCAATTATTCCTCGTTCAGCCTTACATTCCTTTCTTATATCATCGTTTTTAATTCTGTCATACAATGATTTTCCACACATTCGTCTGAGGGAGCGCATTTCAACAGCATTCACTCTGCTTTCATCCTTCCTTTGCCAGTTCCATGTTTCGCTTCCATACATTAGTGTCGGTACTAGTACGCCGTTGTGAACCGCTAGCTTGGCTTCCATGGACATATTCTTATTCCCAATCACTCTGTTAAAAGCACCATTTATTCTTTTCCCTGCATTCACTCTTCTCTCAATATCCTTATCCACTTTTCCATCCCTTGTGAACATGCTTCCTAGATATAAAAATTCTTGCACCTGTTCTAGGGATTCATTGTGCACGATAATCTTGCATTCTGTCAAATCTTTCTCTCTTTCAAACACCATGACCTTTGACTTACCTTCATTCATTGCCAGATCATTTTCCATACATACATCGTACATTCTTGACACTATTAGTTGCAAGTCCTCCGCGCTGCTCGCTAGCAGTACGGCGTCATCCGCATACAGCAAGCAACTAACAGTTATATTCATCATTTTCGCTCCAACTCCCATACTTTCAATCTCTTTCATACAATGGTCCATATAGAGATTAAACAACCATGGTGACATTACACATCCCTGCTTTACGCCTTTGGATATTGCAAACCATGATGTAATGTCCCCATTCACTCTTATACTAGCTGTGCTGCCCTCGTAGAGGGAAGCAACTGCTTGTATAAGTTTATTGTCTACTCCATATTTTTCCAGCACGCTCCATAATTTTATCCTATCAACCTTATCATACGCTTTCTGCAAATCCACGAAAGCACAGAAGAGTTTCTGATTTTTAGCCAAAAACTTTTCCGTCAGCATTCGTAGTGCAAAAATTTGATCTGTGCAACCTCTTCCACTCATAAAAGCACCTTGCACATCCCAAATCCGTTCTTTCGTCACCATTCTAACTTTTTCAATTATAATCTTACTATAGAGTTTACCAACAGAGCTTAGCAGGCTTATCGCCCTATAATTCCCACACTCTGCGCGAGATCCCTTTCCCTTGAATAGAGGCATGATTACTGCCCGTCTCCAATCCAGAGGTGTGTATCCTTCCTCAAGACACAGGTTAAATAGTCTGTGAATCCATGTGAGGGTGGTCAGTCCACCACATTTTACAAACTCTATAGCAATATTATCATACCCAACAGCCTTACCGTTCCTCATTAATTTTAAGGCATTCGTTATTTCTGACATACTTATCTCACTTACCATACCCTCATTCACCCTTGCCTCTATGGGTGTCTCGGTGGAGACATTGCCGTTACTTTCATAAATTTCCATAAAGTATTCTTTCCATCTTTCTTTCACTTCACTTTCATTCGTCAATATTTTACCATCATTTGATTTGATAACTTTCATACCTCCATTTTCAGTCTCATTTTTTGCGTTCTTTACCTCTTTCCAGAAAAGCTTAATGTTTTCTTGAAAGTGTCTCTCTTTAGACGATCTTTCCGTTCTTTTACTCCCATTTTCACTTTTCTCTTACATTCTTTATACCGATCTTTCATTATTTTAAAAAGTTCACTCTTAACATCGTTAACTGCTAACATATTTAGCCAAGCATTCTTCTTCTCAGAGACAAGTCCTTTCATGCCCTCATCCCACCATGCATCTCCTTTTTTTCTACCTTGGATCGCAACTCCACATACACTCTTTGCTGACTCATACATACACGATTTGATGTGCTCCCAGGTATCGTCTACATTCATATCCATATTCCTTACATTCAATCTTTCATTCACTTCCCTTTCATACGACTTACTTATATATATATATATATATATATATATATATATATATATATATATATATATATATATATATATATATATATATATATATATATATATATATATATATATATATATATATATGTGTCAAATAACACATATCATCATCATCAAACATGTATTTATTTTTTCGTCATATTTTCACCTCGCTGCACGGTGGTCTAGATTGTGTGGGATGCCAAGTTTCAGCCGGAAACCGGACGGCCGCGGGTTCGATTCCAGGTCGAGTATCTGTTATTCTCGGAAACCCTATCCCAAGTAGATTCGCACACCTCACATTTCTACACTTCAATACGTTCGTGCGAATACTCGTACAATGGTTTAGTTGTGGCAGTGTAGGTACTTAGGTCAAAATGGCCGTTTGTAATCAGTCACCGATTTCCTGCCTGTCAGTTCTTTCACTCGATTAATTTTGACGAATAATCGTTTAAGTAATAATAACAGATGAATGTAGACTGAATACAGTCGAAACGCGATCCCTCAGACGAATGTGCGGTACAACGATGTACTTTAGATGTTCGAATGGTGAAATAAGAAAACGAATGCAAGGCTGATATAAGCATTATCCTTAAAATGAAAAAAAGGTTTTTTGAGATGGTTTGGACATGTGGAACGAATGAGTGAAGTAAAATGAATGCGAATGTTTTCCTCAATCGTTAAATGATCAATTTTTGAACTATTCGTTTTGTTTTTTTTTAATGCATTGTATAAAGTACTATCCTTGCATGTTTAAATGTGATATGGAAAATTGTGAAAATATCCTCTATCTTTCTTGAATCCAATTTGATTCCATTTATTGCGTTCATTGAATACGACAGCTTGCGATGTACCTTTACTAAATATCGTTAATTTGAATATTTTGCCGTCCGTCTTCCTTAATTGAACTATTATATGCTGGAACATGAATCATATATGGATAATACAATAAGACGGTGGTGTTCAAAACTACATGCGATCATGAAGGCTCAATTTATACGGCATGCGACACGGGAGCCTTTGCGACCGTCGCACGTCGTGTCTTGTCGCATTGTGTCTGATATGTGCGGACGGACCTTATTAATGATAAGGATTACAATTTATTTATTTTTATTTTATTTTTTATAAATTGTCCGCTTCCGTAGTGTAATGGTCAGCACGCTCGGCTACCGTTCTGGAGGTCCCGGGTTCGATTCCCAGGGGGGGTCAAATAAATATAAGTGATTTTTTCACTGTAATATTGATTCAATATTACCCTGGACTGGTACCTGAAGCGGAGGGCTGATATCCTTTCCTTCATGTGTAAACGATCAAGATAACTCTGCGTTCATATGACGCAGTGCCCTATGCACCATTGGGGTGCGTATAAGGGTTTTATTATTATATTTTTTTTTATAAATACCTTGTTGTTAAAATAAGGTTTTTTATTAATTTGTTGACATTTCAACATAAATGAAGAAGAATATAGAAGTCTAGGCATTTACAGAGCTTACGACCGTCATAGGCTGGTTTAAGTGATCGCTGTATGGTACACACGTGTAACATTCACCAATTCTACCCATGAATGATAACCACATTATTTAAATTCTTGGAACTTCTAGATATATTGATCTGAAGAAGTCTGAATAATCGGCGTGTATGTATAAGAAGATGTATGAATGTGGAAGCGGCGAAGATTGTGTGCAAAGCATATTGGCGTGGCGTTCTATTTTCTCTGCGTTCCCCAGCGGAGAAAATAGAACGATTAGCAAAATTATTAAAAGGATTTGACAAAAATGCGTTCATGGTTTTCTTTTTCTTTCATATATCATCTAACTCTTAACTATTTCTAACTGCCAAAAGAAAATCCATTTGGCCCGCAATAATAAAGGCACGTTAAGTGTTTTAAATGTGTTCTAAAATTAAGTCTTCATTATTTTAACAACGTTATGTAGCAAATTACAAGTCTGTAAGTGTCCCAAAACAATCATTAAAAATTATAATTAAATTTCTTTTAATAGTATGTTCAAATATAACCCATATTAGAATTTATCAAAAAAATAAGCGAATATATTCGAGAGTTTTATATATTTTTGTTGCGTGAAAAATTACTTCTGACATATCGCTCACTCCTTTCAAGAACGTCATAAATCAAAAAACCTGATTTTTCAGGAGAACGTTTTAAAGTTTAAAAACACAATTTATTACAAATAAATATCAAGCGACTTATTGAACTTTTTACTGTGCAACTGATCTTTTTAGGTAAAACCTGAAGGTTTTTTCTCCATTTGAAAAATATGAAGTATATTTAAAAAAAAATTAAACAATACATTTTCTTTAAAATGCAAAAACAACACTTTCTGCCTTGTAGCGGGTAAATATTAAGTTAAAAATATGCCGCTTTTGCTGGGATATAGTACATTTTCAGGGCATTCAGAAAACATGCACAACTGAAAATTGACGATTTTTTATTTATGACGTTCTTGAAAGGAGTGAGCGATATATGTAATTTAGAGTTCGCTTATCGATATGATAAGTAGGTTTACTTTTCCGCACTCACAAAACAACATTTAGCTGTTCTATCCATTTTGATTGGTATTCTAAAAAATCGCATGTTTCCGTCAGTATCGATATATTCGTTCGTGCGATTCTCGATTATTGGAACAATCGACACGGGACACAAGTTCTGTCCATCCCTATAATACAGCCTCGGCTGTCAGGCACCAGTAGCTGTCACGCCAATTACCGTCCTTTGTAAGTGGCTTCGGAAACAACTCGGAATTGTTATTTGCATAGGGAATCTCGACACACATATCCATATTCCCAATTAATGGACGGTGACGTCCCATGATAATAATAATAATCAATTTGGATAGTTTATATAGCGCCATTTTCGTAAAATACTACCTCAAGGGCGCGCCACTGTGTATGAATTTGGGAAAAATTGGTGGAAATGATTTAGCAAACAAATGTGTTTTTAGTTTTTTTCTGAAGATAATCTCACTATGATGATGTCTGTTATATTATTTGTCGTTGCATAATTTGTGATGTTGATATACTAACGAATATTTTCAACAATTGTTTTTATTTTATGTAATTTATCATCGAGTATACGAAAATAAATTTTTAATTCGTTTTAGAAAATTATTTTGATATAAAATGTGTGGCATACGATTGTTTCTTGGGTAGTTAGTATTCATGAGTGACATTATTTATAAGATATTTCGACTGAGACGAAGATTTTTTTTGGAATTAAATATTGTAAAATGTATTTTACAAGGTCATTGAGCCAATCAACTGTCAGTTCTCTAAATAAATGTACAAATTTCATATTCCCTATAAAAATATGTGCTAAAATATCTATATAAATATCATTATAACAATTTTTGGGGGTTTTAAACCTAGTATTTTGTGTCCCCATTCGTATTGTAATGGTCAGCACGCTCGGTTACCGTACTGGGGGTCCCGGGTTCGATCAAACCCAAATTATTTTTATCAAATAAAAAAGCGATTTTTTCACCCTAATATTTATTCAATATTACCCTGGACTGGTACCCGAAGCGGGGGGCTGATCATCTTTCCTTCGTGTCTTAACGATCAATATAACACTGCATTTATATGATGCACTATTGTGTGCGGATGAGATGATAAAAATGTCAATATTTTAGACGTAGGGGAGAGTGCCCATGAGTGGGACAGAGGATGAATGGGACAATCGTCCTCCAGCCCAAACTATTGTAACAAAAAAAAATTAAAAATTACCTAATATTAACGTTACGATATTAGACAGATTAATTCTCAAACCTCAGTTCTCGACTGACAGTGAAGCGAGTAACACGTGTTACAATTTTTTTGCGTCAAAAAGTAAATTATATACTGCAATTTGATTATGTTTGCACATATAAGTTATGATAAGTGCTCCAATTGATATACACAATTATTTAAGTCGGTTCTTTCCGGATATTATAAAGTAAGTTTCATCAAATTTACTTTAGTATAAATGTATCGATATATCTATTTTTCTAAAAATCACGCATTTCCTTGAATGGGACGCGTACAGTGATCATGAATGGGACGTTTCCCACTCAAGGGAAAATTGTCCCATTCATGGCGAATACTTTTTATTTACATTAAAAATCGTTTGTACTCGTTTGTATTACACGCATTGTCAACATTATATTGTTTTTAGGTTATAATGCCAAGAATACGCATCACCAACGTTCAAATTGAAGCTGCTATAGAATATTAGGTTGGTTGCAAAGACATATGCAATAGGAAAATCTTCTCTTTATAGACATGATAAACAAGTAAAGGATGATATTTTTAGTGGTTCGATATTTTTACACACACCTAGCATAGGAAATAAAAGAGCCTATCAGCGGAAGCTAAACTGGCAGTGCACAACGCAGTCCTAGTTCCAACTCTAATGTATGGAAATGAAACATGGAGTTGGCAAAAGAAGGATAAAAGTAGACTGATGCAGTCGTAATGCGATCTCTCAGAAGAATGTGCGGCAAAACGATGTATGATAGATGTTTGAATAGTAAAATAAGGAAGGAATGTAAAGCTAAGATAAGCATTATCGATAAAATTAAGAAAGGTGTGTTGAGATGGTTTGGACATGTAGAACGAATGAGTGAGGAAAGAACAGTAAAATAAATTTATGAGGCGAATGAAAAACATGGCACGATCAGGAATGCCAAATACTTGAAAGTGGTCAAGTAAGAGTCATAATGGTCAAGTAAGAGTCAAGTATGTATGAGGAGATGCATGAACGTGGAAAAGGCGAAGAATGTTTGCAAAGACAGAGTGGTGTGGAGTTCTATTCTCTGCCTACCCCTGCGTGGAAGCGGTGTGATGGTTAGTTAGTTTTTTAGTTAGTTAGTTTACTCTGAAGTAAGAAGAAATACTTTCCACGTATTTAAATTCAGCTAGAAGAATATGTTCTACAGTACACAAATAAATCAGAAAGGGGAAATCAAGTATAATCTCTGACACTCCAGAAAAGGACAAGTTTTTGAAAATACAATTATTGAAGAATGGAAAACGAAAACCTATAGATAGACCAAAAAATAAGCCTAACGCTAAAAGATTAAAAAAAAAACTCATTGAAGAGATTTTAATGAGTGATGACAGAGATATTAGTTCAGATAAATCAGTTTAAATAGAATGTGTATCACTGACAAAAACAAAAGGAAAGGAGGATAATAAGTGTCAAATATGTGAAGGAGAATACCAATATAGTTTTATGCAATAGCTTAAATGTAAATTATATGACCCATGAAAATTGTGGAATATTAAGATATCTGAACTTTTTTTGCCAAAAATGTTGAATAAAATTTCTTTTGCATGCGTCTACGTATTATACGAAATTGCCTACCAATTATTTTTGTTTTAAAATATAATTTTTCTATCAATCTTGCATTCAATTGATGTCCCATTCATGGTATACTGGTGTCCCACTCATGGGAGGGTGTTTATGAATGGGACATTTTAGGACATTATTTGAAATCGATTTTTCAGGCAGTTAAGTAATTTTTTTTAGAAAATAAAGTATTGCATATTTGTAGCTAAAAGATTGAATAAAGAGAAACCACGTTTACTTTTTGTGATTTATTTTACGGAGAAAAACTAGAGAGGCAAAATCAAAAACGTCCCATCCATGGGCACTCTCCCCTACTGAAAATATTGAGAATGTTATTTTCTGTGCTACCAGGAATGCATAAACGCGAAGAAGTAAGTGACACATTGTGTACTTTAGTATTGTGACGTAACGTGAATACCAATGATGATACTCATCGCCTCTTTGTTAATTTAGGTAGCTCCATTTCTCACATAGAACAACTCTATAATCCCACAAATTAAAGTTAAATTGCCTCATATTTTATTAAAGATTTCCACAGAATTAATGGCATTGTTTATCTGACACAGTTGTGATATTATTTTAATAATACGAACACATGCGGCGGGTAATCTATGCAACGCCAACGTCGCGTCGCGAAAAATAATAAACAGATTTCTCATGTTTCCCGCGCAGTCTGGTATGAGGTATGACGTAAGCCGGAGTAATTTTCTTTGCGGGTAAGAAATATGTTCGTAATATCAAGTACATAACCTCTTCACACGTTCTGTGCTCCGGGTACCCGGAGTTCTTTCGTGTGGGTGCAGTTTCGCAAAATGCAGCAACTTTTAAATTCAAGATTTATTTTATTTAACTGATTTTCTTCTGCAAACGTAGTCAAAATGGATACACCGCCACCTCAACAATACAAACTGTCTTTTTTATTACCCGATTATCCAGGCGGTTTTTTTAATCCTTTTTTTTCAATTTTAAATTAGATTGTGATCTTACGATAAGTTTGGGCGATCTTTCAAATCGATAATTAGAGTAATTTTCCAAATAAATTTCTTTCATTCTTTAAACGAATAGATTTTTGAATTTCGATTTATTTATTTTGAAACTTTCTTTTTTCGGGTCGCTTTTTAATGGATTTCAATAAATAAATCTCAGCATCAATGCTCTACATGCGAAAAAATTAGAAAAATTAAAAAATAAGTAATATTTTGCAACAATGTTTTCAGCCGGTTTGCCGTCTGCAGCAGTAATGTATCCACGCGCCGCGTCATTTAAAAATCTCGGGATATATGTAATGTATGCACGAGCGAATGAATGTTCTCCTCCGCGGATGTTATGCGCTCCTGGTAATAATCTCGGGATCGCAGCGACGCTGACAGTATCAGATGCTCCCGGTCTTTGCTTATTATTGTATTCGCATACAGCGTACACGATCTGCAGTCGCCTCTTATAATATTTACATAACACATGAGTTATATTCGCCGCTCGGCGCCGTACAGAAATGTTTATACCTCCTCGCATGCTCTGCGCTCCCGATACAACTTGACCTGAAGATCTACCGAGAACTCTGTTTAGATGAAAATGTATTATTTTTATTTTCGAGGCCAAGTACCTCTTCGAGTTTTCTGTGCTCCGCGTATTATACGAGGGCGCGGCGTGAAATTAAAAGGATTTATGATTTTTCTTGCATTTTGCCGCGTGTCGTTAGTATTTTTCTTGTGTGATTTTCGAATTAAAGGCATCGTCATCCGGGCGAAAGAATAAATGTTGAATGTCGGCAAAAATATTATTTTTCGCTTTGTTGTCAAATTTTTATTATTTTTATTTATAATGATTTTCATTTAACATATTAACAAACATTAATAATAAAAAAAAATAAAGCCCTTTTATTTTTTGAAATATTTTATCACCGTCCAAAAAAAATCCTATTTAAAAAATTGAGTACCTACTTACGTATTTTTTATTGTAATTTTTGAGGAAAAGGAAAGGAAAATTTCGTAAATGTTTCCGATTCCAAAATTATATACTCGGATATGTCAAACCGTAGTCTTGCCAACGTAAACATACTTTCATTGTTTTACAGTCGATATCAAAATCTATATACATACATATTCCATATAGCTATATGATTATATTTGTTCCATGTTGTTTTATCATGAGTTTTGTTACTAAAACGTACGCCATTTTACATACATGTACGTACATTTGCTTGACTAAAAACTGTAAGATAAAACAAATTTATTAGCAAAAATATAAAATATAAAAATTGTTAATAATTTTGATAATAATATTTTGATAAATACAAATGAAAATAAGGTATTTTTTAGAACGTTTGTGGTATTTTACTTGATCTTCACTGGTCGTTTTTGTTATTTTTTTATTTATTTAAAATAAACACAGCAATATTACGGATTTCGTGTTTTTATTTTATTTTTTATTGACACAAATCTATAATGACGTAACTCTTTCGAAGCCTAAAACATTTTTTCCGCATATTTTATGGCTCACATAAAATGTACATCTTAATTATTATTATACCCATTCGACTGAATGCGCTTTATAATATTATTGTAATCGATTCGTTTCATCTTCAGTCATGAAGCATTCCTCCATGATATGAATATCTGATCAGGGCAGCTAATGAAACATTTAAACGAACTATTAAATTTTAAAAATTTATTCCACATATTAACCCTTTCAAGAATCACGTTGCAAAAGAAAAGAGAATTGCATATTATGTTTCAATTTTCTTGAATATTTTGTAAATTCATATTTTATAAAATAAACTGGAATTTTGATTTCCTCACTTTTATTTTATGTATTAATTTTAAATCAAACACAGATTTTTTGAGTCTACTAAGTTGTATTTTATTAACAAAAACACATAAAAAATTATATTGTGACAATTGTTTCGCCTTGTTAGGGCATTATCAAACGAATGTCGTTTGATAATGCCCTAACAAGGCGAAACAATTGTCACAATATAATTTTTTATGTGTTTTTGTTAATAAAATACAACTTAGTAGACTCAAAAAATCTGTGTTTGATTTAAAATTAATACATAAATTAAAATGGAGTTCTACAAATTAAACGCCAAATCAATAAATAACTCACGTTTATTTTTGGTACTCTTCTCCAACCAGTACATGTAAATGTCTATTCCCGAATGATGTCCCTGAAGTCCCTGAAGATGACAAGGTGCTTGTCAAAGCCGGTTGGTGAAAAGTACCAAAAATAAAAATAGTTAAAAAAAGTTCTAGTTTTATTTTATAAAAAATGTTGCAAAATGAAAATGATTCGTGTTTCTGGAAAATAACAGGAGGTAGATTGGCAATGAATAGATTGATAAAAATAAAGAAAGGAGAGTGGATGTATGGAAAATGTGTTTCAAACAACTTTTTGCTTTTTTCTTTTAATTTAAAGTGACAATATTCCTGATAAAAAGTTAAGGAACAGCTTCTATCCACTCGTCCTTCAACGTCCCAAGGACACAACTCAAAATATACATCGAATCATATCGACGTGCCCTACGTAAAGTGTTCTAACTACATTTTTGTCAATTTTGAGATATTTGGTGTACGTTATCAACAGACCGTTATCTACAAATATAAATAAACAAAAAAATATATAAAATAAATTACGCCTAGATTTCAGGCGTATAAGACGCTATCTACATCGAATTTTCGAAATGAACTGAACTCCTAAAACGCCAACTACTTAATTTTGACAAAGTATAAAGTTTTAAAACGATTTAATACATTATTTTATCGTGTTTTTGAACGTTTAATACTAGTTTAGAATAACAGATCATACGTTAATTAATAAAAAAAAATATGTTGACAAAATCTTCTAAACTCTCTCCTGTAAAGTAACAGATTTGCAGATAGAGTACTTCACGTAGGGGCCATCGATATACAGTGTCACAATAGATTTTATGAATATGGTTACTTACCAAGAATAGTGGTATTTACCGAGTAATATTTTAATAAAAAATTACAGATATCACCAATTAAATTAAGTTATGAAATATTTCGTGACTGCATGTACATATGACTGAGGTCGTGACGTGTTAACCCAATGATATATGAATCGCTATTGGTTTTTCTGATGCATGGTCCAAGATATTTACAGGCGAAAAAATCTAATGCCTACGAAAATGAATTAATAAAATGTCAATACACATGTATTATGTATGTTCTTAAATAATTTTTGCGACATTACGACCGACCGAATCGCTATTAGATGGAAAAACAATGGTTGCATAGATGTTGGAATAACTAATATCAATCCGAGATTTCACAAAATGTACGCTTAAGTCTGATCCAATTGAAAAAAACTAGTTAAAAATACGTAAAATATTAATTAATTATATTTTGTATATAAAAAGCATTGTTAACTTTGTGGTATGGTACCTACTAAATCAAACACCATTCCTATATTGTTAACACATCTGTTCATATATAATGTATATATATAAACTAACTAACTAACTAACCATTACGCCGCTTCCCCGCAGGGGTAGGCAGATATAATAGAGCGCCACACCACTCTGTCCTTGCAAACATTCTTCGCCTCTTCCACGTTCATGCATCTCCTCATACATACCCGCCGATTGTTACGACTCCTAACCTGACCACTTTCAAGTATTTGGCATACCTGATCGTGCCATGTTTTTCTCGGTCTTCCTCTGCTTCTTTTTCCACTAACATTCGCCTCATAAATTTGTTTTACCGTTCTTTCCTCACTCATTCGTTCTACATGTCCAAACCATCTCAACACACCTTTCTTAATTTTATAATTTAATTCTTTCTTAATGTATAAATATATGTATATATATATATATATATATATATATATATATATATATATATATATATATATATATATATATATATATATATATATATATATATATATATATATATATATATATATATATATATATATATATAAACTTTCAATTATTTTTCTTGAAAAATATACCTATTGCCTTAGTACATTTCTGCACCCTCCCAGTTCTGATTCTTAATTTAATTCATATATTTTAAGTGTGTCTATTAATCGTGGAATATTTATTTAAAAACGGCGGAAATCTCGTTTTCCTAATTTTAATCTCCAACTAAAAAAATACATTTAAATCATCACTCATTTTTCATAGCTCCTAAACTGTTCCACAAAGACTATGCGATATGAACGAATTTAGATAATTATCTTAATTCGTTTCGATTTAAAATTTTGCTTAAATTATTTCATTAAAAATAGATCTAAGTAGCTTCTTCTTTTAAACTTTTAAGTCATATTATATTGTACATACTTTTTCGTTTTCTGTTAAAATCAAATATTTGTTGTTTATATTAGCACTTTTAATATATTTATATTTTAATATATTTATATTATTTTATAAAACGTACACGGGTCATGCCTTTGTGGGATATTTTTTTGTATTTATATAACATTTTAATTTTTTGTACTGGTAATTATAATATATGGTGAAATACAAAAATCTTAAGAAAATAATCCTCATCGTAATGTAAGTATCAAATTTATGGAATCTTTTCACGAAAACCTTGCTGTACCATAAAAACTGTATTTGTCCCTTCTACGATGTTTTGAAACTCCCTCTATATGAATGACATTGATTTGTGTCACATAAATGTTTGGCAATGTATGATCTCGTTCGCAATATTATGGCTACAAATATTTTGATCGGGCCATTATTTATTATATACGCTGTCTATCCTCTGTCGTCTTGACGGGCAGAAAACATGTGTCAATTCCCGCTGCTTCTTATAAAAATTTCATTTTCGATCCGAGGCCCAGAATCAATATTGCAATTTAAATAATTGAATTTGTTTAAAAGGCTTCTTTAGCCGATATGCGGCGCCCGCCGAGCCGCTCGCAGAGGGTGGTACATTTATAAGGTTAAAAAAATAATTTTGTGATTTTTTTACGTTGACTTTAAACAACCCTTTATTTTTCAGGAGATCATCTGAAATAATATTTCCTAATCCTTCTTTGAATAATCTGTTATTTAAAGCTTTTAGTCTGAATAAAATACCCGCTAGTAAACTTCAAGTTGAATTTACTTTTAAAACTACATATTTATAAATTAAAAAAAAAACATTTCCATATACAAATTATCTAAAAGACATAACCAAATTACATTATCGATAAACAAATTATCTTAAAACCCTCGACTTATCAAATTATCTAAAAAATAATAGAAATATGTATGTTGTTTAAAAAAACCGTTCATCCAAAAAAAATCGTGAGAAATATTTGTTTAAAAAAACTTTTTTTATATAAATGCTTTTTTTAATAGTTATAATTTATTCGGAATTCTTTTAAATAAAATGGTTGTAGAATTGGAATTAAAAGTCCTTAAAACAATTTTCCCCAACCCACGATTTTTCGAAAATGTGTTTTTAAAAAATAAAATATTTTCTTCATTATTTTTTTACAAAATTTGTTCAATTTTTAGCATGCCAGAAATATTTCAAATAAAATAGTTGTAGAATTGGAAAAAAGTTTATTTTTTCTGAAGATTATCCAAAAAAGACTGTTTTATGATTAAAAAAAATCTATGTCTTAAGTAGTATTGTTATTACTACCATTTCAACTAAACGATTTTAAAAGTTTATTGGTTGTAGAATTTGAATTAAAAGTCATAAATCAATAATTAATAATTACTTGTGTGGAAGAGGCAAAGATTGTTTTAAAGACATATCGGTGTGACGTTCTATTATATTCTGCCCACTCTCGCGGAAGCTGCGTGATGGTTGGTCAGTTTTTGTATTTGATTCATGGTATATTTCGTTTAAACCATGCAAACTGAACTCACCCTTGAGTATTTTTGAGATATAAATTACTCGCGTCCTATTTATAACAGTCGCCGTGGTACATCTTTGCGAAAAAACATTTCAAATAGTCCACACCGAATACAATTCTTGCAACAATTTCGAGGCTTGACCAAAAAGGGGTAATCCTTTTGTTTACAAAATTTTGTGTTTTATTTGTTAAAATCTGGACGTTTTGGTGACGTGGATCACGCTGCTTTAGTTTTTTTCTTACGGCGGGTTTAATTGTATGGAAGATTGTCGAATAAAATCCATACTTGATGAGGCGGCTAAAAAGAGGAGGACTCAATTGTGGAGAGCCGCAGGGACTTCGTTTGGGTCCCCTTGGTCATTTCTTGTTAGAAACATTGCATTGTGTGCCATTGTGCTGGTGGAATGAACCCTGAATATTTAACATACCGTCACACCGTGTCGCCATGCGCGGAGGCGATGCGCACTGGCTGCTCCTGCCCTGTTTCTGCAACCCTTTGACGGAGCCTGGAGAGCAAAAAACAGCTGACTTCATCGTTGCGAATTTCGGCGCTAACAGTTTTTTGCACTCTTAAGTTCTTGAACACCACTTTTCAACTCGTTCGGTCTAGACTGTTATTTATTGCACACGCAATCTCTCAGCATGTGCAATGCACTATATGTGCAAAGCACTGATTGTCCTCTTCTTTACACAAAAACAGCTGACTTCATCTTCGCAAATTTCGGCGCTAACAGTTTTTTGCACTCTTAAGTTCTTGAACACCACTTTTAACTCGATCGGTCTAGACTGTTATTTATTGCACACGCTATTTCTCAGCATGTGCAATGCACTGATTGTCCTCTTCTTTACACAAAAACAGCTGACTTCATCTTCGCAAATTTCGGCGCTAACAGTTTTTTGCACGCATCAGTTTTTGAATACCACTTTTTAACTCGTTCGATCTAGACTATTGATTGCGCACGCAATTTCTCAGCATGTGCTCTTCTTCTTTAGAAAAAAACAGCTGACTGTATCGTTGCGAATTTCGGCACTTACAGTTTTTGCACCACTTTTTAAGCCGTTTGGTCTAGACTATTATTTATTGCACACGCAATTTCTCAGCACGTGCATATGTGCAATGCATTACTTGTCCTCTAAGCAAACCTGATTTATAAACATTCCATTATTTTTTAAGTTAAATGCACTGCCAACAATTACAGTCACTGGCCGCCTCTGATTTTTAGATCAATATATTATAAAATTACCCTTATCATACTAAAAAAATGTACGTTAAACTGAATCACAAGTTTCGGTATCCAATAACTTTTGAATCACGCGAGTTATTTGATATATTGTGACATATTTTGTGCATTCTCTCACACTTGGTTGCGCATGCATAAATTAGCAAATATTTTCTATTCAATTTATCGAATGAGTGTTATTTTTCGCGATAATCGACTATGAGCTGCCGCTGTTTATAACATTCTCACGTATTAGTGACTAGCTTCAAACGTGTCGTATTATATTGCAAATTTCTGAGCTGTTCTGTTAATTTGTTTTGAAAATTATTTTATGATTCACTGACGTTTCATGTTTGTTCTCGCCGACGGAGCATTTGTCATTTCTACATTTATTCATTTAGAGTTCTTGTACATATTGTATTTAATATATTATATGTACGTTAGCGGGCTTGTTGCTGACAATTAATATCTTCCAACCAACCAAAAAGAAACTAGTGATGCAAGCCTTATGCAGCCATTTGTAAGTGAAGGGCAGATAATGCTGGTATCAGTAAATCTGTATGTAGATCTGGGTGTAAAATATTAGTGAATGGGGTAATAAAAATGGGTATTTTTTTATATATTTGGGATGTGTTTTCAAGTGATGGCCTCATAATATCCTCTATATTATACATCATAATCGGATTTCAATTAATCGTATTACAATTCATTGTATTTTATGTTTTATGTCAATACCTTTATACCAGCACGGCTGTCCAAACTTAAAACACAGTAAGGGACATTTTTTTGTAGTAGGTTTTTTTTGCATTTTTGGACTAAGTAGTCCAAAAATGTCTTTCTATCTTCTAAGTCCAAAAATGCAAAAAAAACGTACTACAAAAAATGTCCTTTTACTGTGTTTTGAGTTTGGACAGCCGAGCATCATCTGCACTTTACTTACAAATGGCTGCATAGGGCTAATATCACTAGTTTCTTTTTGGTTGGTAAATTATTTTGTATATTAGGGATATGTATATTGTACTGAAATTATTCTGAAAAAGTCATTATTGAGCACAGGTGTTTGCAGGTTTGCTAGATGACTATATAGAGAAGTAGTTTAAGGTATGTTACCATATTTACAAAATCTTAAGTTATCCTGTGCTTCTTGCCGATAATAAAGAAGATCTGCAGCAGTTTGTGTCAAAAGTCAAAAGCCATGGTTTTTGAAAGAGATAAAAGTAGATCTGGGTGTAAAATAATAGTGATCGGGGAGATTATCAAATGGGTAAATTGTTTTGTATATTTAGGATATATTATACTGAAATTTATGTATTACATTTTAAATCAAACATTGCTTTTTTTAGTCTACTAAGTTGTATTTTATTGTTAAAAAAACACATAAAAATAAATTTTCTGAGAATTGTTTGTTATGGCATTAACTAATCGCAAAATAGAATTTTATGTGTTTTTTTAACAATAAAATACAACTTAGTAGACTCCAAAAATCAGTGTTTGATTTAACATGACCTGCATAAATTAAAATGGAGTTCTACAAATTAAACGCAAAATCTTTAAATATACTGAAATTATATACCGAAAAAGTCATTACTGAACACAGATGTTCGAAGGTTTATAGGCAACATCAAAAGCCATGGTTTTTGAAAGAGATGAATGTACGGCTGTCCAAACTCAAAACACAGTAAAGGACATTTTTTTATAATACCTTTTTTTGCATTTTTGGACTAAGTAGGTTCTACTTAGTCCAAATATGAAAAAAAACGTACTGCAAAAAAATGTCCCTTACTGTGTTTTAAGTTTGGACAGCCGTGTAGTTCTGGGTGTAAAATTAATTAATTAAAATTAGTGAATGGGGAGATAATGAAACGGGTAAATTGTTTTATATATTTGGGATGTGTATTCAAGTGATGGCCTCATAAAATCCTGTTTATTATACATACAATCCTCATAATCGGATTTCAATTAATCGTATTACAATTTTATTGTATTTATGTTTTATGTGGATACTTATATACCAGCATTATCTGCGCTTTACTTACAAATGGCTGCATACGGCTTTATCACTAGTTTCTTTTTGGTTGGTCAATTATTTTGTATATTTGGGATATATGTATTATACTGAGATTATACACTGAAAAAGTAAGAAGAATATGGAAGTCTGGGCATTTACGGGGCTGACGACCGTCATAGGGTGGTTTAAGTGATCACTTTACACACGTGTAACATTCACCAATTCTACCCATTATTGACAACCACACTACTCAAATTCTTGGAAGTTCTTTATATATGAACCAATTTAGAAACCTTGTTCTTGAATTCTTATAACTTCACTAGAGACATATATTGGTGAGATGTAAAGAAGCTTTTTACTAAGCAGAAACTCTTATATCAGTATGTGAGGTCCAAATCCTGGATTTCAATCACGCACATGAGAAACGCCAGAAAATACCATTTTCATTTTTATTATTTAAGCTTATAATTGACCAGATAATTTATTTACATTTTGAGTGTGTCCAAATACTTGTTCACAAAATCTGGATTATCTTCAATTACAGGAGTTATTTTCATATTATTTTAGCCCCGTAAATGCCCAGACCATGTTCTTCTTCATCTTTGATGAGATGTCAAAAAATAACACTGAAAAAGTGATTATTGAACACAGATGTTGTAGGTTTATAGGAATTCCGATGCTTGGCGATGCGCAGAGCACGGTCCAGTCCCGCGTCGTCATTACTCGCGTTCGGGCATTGTGGTGCGCGGCCGGCCGGCACAATAAAAAGCCAAGTCGGCCTCACTTTGTGCCGGCCTCCGCATGTCGCGCATAATGAGCCGTGGCGGGGGCGGCTCGCCGGGGGTGACGCGCGCACTTGTCGCCGGGACGGCGCGGCGGCCGAAAGCGCGAGCTTTCGAAAGCTCGCAAGTTTAGATCGACGTTTTCGGCGAATTTTAGTCACCACTTAAAAAAATCTTTATTTTATCAGTAATACTCTTCAAGTCCTAAGTTTGAATCGACGTTTTCGGCAATTTTTCCCACTACCTTTTTTTAAATTCTTATTTTATCAGTAATATATCCCCCCCATTGTCTTTGTTCCCGCCGATAAAAAAATATATGGTAAAAAGAAACAGCACCTACCCCCTCTTCTTACATCTGTAATATTCTTCTCAAATCAGCAATAATCCTCTCGAATCAACAATACTCTTCTCAAATCGATAGTACTCTTCTTAAATCAGTAATACTCTTCTCTAATCAGTAGTACTCTCCTGAAATCAGTAATACTCTTTATAAAATTAATAAACTTTGTTTTCACCGCTTTTTTATTCATATAATTCAACCTACCGATTTCAACAATACATTGTCATCGTCAGGGTTTATTTTAAATATATATTTTTTTAAAAAAACATTAAAAATATTAGAACACTTTCACAAAAAAAACTTAAACATATTAGAAAAAAAAACATTAAAAATACATTAAAAAAACATTAAAAATACAAAAAAAAAACATTAAAAATATTAGAATACTTTCACAAAAAAAACTTCCACACACAAGTCTTTTTTTGTGAAAGTATTTTAATATTTTTAATGTTTTTTCAAAATTTAAAATAAACCCTGATGATGACAATGTATTGTTGAAACCGGTAGGTTGAATTTTATGAATAAAAAGTGGTGAAAACAAAGTTTATTAATTTTATAAAGATATTATAAAATGTACCACAAAGTATCTGCGGAAAATATTCAAGAAGTAACTCTCCTCAAATCAGTAATACTTTCCTCAAACAGTAATACTCTCCTCAAATCAGTAATGCTCTTCTCGAATCGGTAATATTCTTCTCGAATCTTCCTGCAGAGAGATGGCTTGATGGTAGTACGTAGTAGTGCTCCTTTCAATTTAAATTTTTTTAAGAATATATTTTGGAATTAGATGTCTTTAGAATAAATATTGTTTTTTTATTTTATTTTAATTAGTTTAACTCCTTACCTTTAATGGGATATTTTAGTATATGTACTGCCGAAGCGAGTACTTTAAGGGGATATAACGCATTATAAAATTCATTCACCGGCCGTAGAGGTAACTCGTATTTCCACGCTCGATTTTTTGATCGAATGTAAATTGGATATTTTTCAGAATACATAAGGTAATTTTTTAACTCTTGACCTTTCAATAACTCTTAATTACGTAGAATGTTACATGGATTTATAGAAAGTTAAGTTGCGACATACAGAACACAGGGCCTTAAATAATTATTTTCTTTTAACCATATATTTATTTCGAAGAAAAACACACTTTTTAAATATGAAAACAGTGTTTTAAGCAAAAAAATAAATTACGTCAAATGTAACCTGGGCTTAAAGAAAATAATGTTGTGATTTATCGTATATCAAGCCTTAATTATAAATGATTATTAATATCGTTAATGCAATAATTTCTTCAATTCATTTTACTAATGTATCCAAACGTTTCCTGAATTCCTGTTCAGCGTACGACGCGGAGGTGATTTATTAGCGGTGAGAGATGTTTCGCCATATGCGGGCATTGTCAGACCGCTGCAGAGCCTCACATCGCGCTGACATTAAGCTCAATAACAGATAACGCGCCTAGACAATGCCATCCTGATAAGGCGAAACACCTGTCACCGCCGATCGATTGCACTCCTGTCTTAATGCATATTTCCTTCGATAAATACTTGCGACTGATGATAATTTATCGTTTTTGAAAGATAGCAGTACGTTGAAGCTACCATATTTTAAAAACGTTTTATTATAATATACACACACACACACATACATATCGTAGTCATACAGGAGAAAGTGACCAAGTGCAGATAGATGATTTCGTATATTTGGGAAATAAGCTTTGTAGGGATGGAAATTTTTTTAATGTTAAAGAAAGGGTAGTGAATGCTTGGAACAGGGTAAATTGTGCTCTAAAATCGGTTATAGCAAATAAAAGTCTTTCTCCAAAAACCAACCTGAAAATGCACAATGGAGTTCTGGTTCCAACCTTCACGTATGGAAGTGAAGCATGGAATTGTCAAATGATGGATGGAGTCTAATAACTCGACACTGGCTATAACACCCAAGATGGGAGAAAATCCATTAAAAAGTAGAAGAAGAAGAAGGATGGTGTCTTCCAGAGAATAAAAGAGGTGTCGGAAGACCTGATAAAGGTGATCCAACGATGCAGCCGATGTAAGGGATAAAAATTGGATGCAAGCAGCAACAGGCCGAAGAAAATAGAAGGTTATGAAAGAGGCATCCAGCAGTGGAGGACAGAAGGCTAAAGAAGAAGAAGATGTCCCTGTTATGGTTGGGGCTGTATACTTTGTGGATCTGTCACCAGGCGAGGGGTGACCCCTTCCAGCGGAATCCCGTCCCGCGGGCGTGCCCATGTAGGGCCCTACGCACGGCGCGTAGTAACCGGCTCGCATGAGTATGCAGTAGTAGCGTGTAGTGCGCGCTGTAGTACTCCAACCGGCCGGGGCGGTTGTGCCTGCCCCGACGGGTGTATTCTACAGGACTATTTATTGTTATTGTCACCGTCATGCGCCGCGGGGAGGGCGGCGGCGAGGGGGCGATGCGGACGCGCGTTCAACCCTCTCGCGGCTGGAAGGGCCTCAAATGCCCGTACCACATAAGCACCCAGACTTCCATATTCTTCTTCATCTATGTTGAGATGTCAAAATGTAAAAGTAACTCCTAAGTAGAGAAACAAGTAGCCATCTATGATTTGTTTGTAAAAGCTTTTATGTAGCCGAGACCCTTTTATTTAGATATATGCAAGATCCTAACCGTATTATTTTATTTTACATATGGAAAACGCCTGAAAACATGATTTCAAATTCGTACGCAGCTTAAATTTGACAAGATTATTCACAGGTGTGTCCAAATCCTTGTTTACAAATCTGGGTTTCTCCATTTTACATTTTGACACGGAGTAATATATATAATAAAGAGAAATATTTGTGTTTTTATTATTTACACGAATATTTCAATTTCATACTATTTATGTGAGCCTAAGCGGCTCATTATTAGAAATAGGTATCAAATTGTGGTAGAGTCGGTTCGAACCGAGAAACTTTGATTTATGAGTCCGCGACACTAACCACGGGACCACAAGCCCGACAATTTATATTTTGACATCTCAACAAAGATGAAGAAGAATTTAGAAGTCTTGGTTGTCAATGATGGGTAGAATTAGTGAACGTTACAATAATAGTGAATGTTGAATGCAATACATAGATGTCTCTTGTGAAGTTCTAGTGATTCAAGAACAAGGTTTCTAAATTGGTTCATATATAAAAATAGAACTTCGTGGTGTGGTGCTCAATAATGGGTAGAATTGGTGAATGTTACACGTGTGTAAAGTGATCACTTATACCAGCCTATGACGGTCGCCAGCCTAGACTTCCACATTCTTCTTTATCTTTGATGAGATGTCAATTTTTTTTTTGAAAAACGTAGATTTATGAACAAGGTTTCGGGCACCTTTTTACCCCATTGATGTTTCAGTCGTCTCGATGGTGCGGTCTTGTAGGGGTTGGTCCGAGTACACGGCTGTTTACCATCGTACGTTGGGCAGTACGTCCTGGCCTGTTGAGTTTTTGCTCTCCGCTTACTCATGCGCGGATAGCATGTAGCCGAGCACTCGGGTCATGCGGTGAGATATCCCAAGAGCGTTGTTTTTACCCGCCTGCCGTATTCCTCGCGATTATTTCGCTTTTTACGCCTCGACAAGGTGTGGCCGCCTAACATCGCCCCTTGCACCTTTTCAGCCTTCTGTGCCAAAATATATATAGGCCAAACCGCGAGAAATTTAAAGATTAGAATTAAAGAACATCGTAGCGGTCTTGTTAGTAATTATTTTTGGGAATTTGCAAATCACATAATTGATACAAATCACTCATTCCACTCTCATAAATTAAAATTATAACACCTTGCACCACATAAAAACCAAATTTAGAATTATATAGAAAATAAAAAAATCCAAAAAAAAAAAAATTCTAATAATATTTATTAAATATTATATTGTTTCAAAACTCTTCACCTTTGATTTCCATTATTCCATTATTTTTAAACTCCGCCCATTCGACTTACCTCCTCCCCCTAACTTAAATAAGTAGAATTTATAGAATAGTTTTATTTTATTTTATATTTAGTTATTACTCAGGCCTGACAATGGAAGTTTAGCTTCCGAAACTAGTCGTCATTAATAAACTCAATTGGTATAAAAACAAGTGTTTCCTTAATCATTTTAACATGTCTTACCACAAAGTAAATGCCGAAACAATGAATTTCTGTGCCATTTATCTCCTTCCTGGCTACATCCCAGCTTGTCGTCCTTGCACACTGCCGGGATCAGCTCTCCTCGTCCTCAGGTTGTTGGTCTTTTTATCATGGACAACGTCATCTAAGGCAGTATTCTGCAAACTTTTTGTATTCAAGGTACACCTATCAAATTAAGAATTTTCACAGGTACATATTTAACATATTATGGTAAAATATTTAACAAATTATGTGTAATGCAAAATGTGAGCCTACTTAACCGAGAACAGGCAATAAAAATTTGGAGCAATTGTATTATCTTCACAAAACTAGACTTTTTTCCGCGGCACACCAACTAATCACCACGGTACACCAGTGTGCCGCGGCACACACTTTGCGGAACAATGGTCTAGGCCATGGGTCGGCAACCTACGGCCCGCGAGATTCTAGCCGCAACGCACATGACGGACGATATTATACATAATCGAGTGAAAGGAAGCGAGAAAGGGAGCGAAGGGAATCTCATTGATTTTATTAAATACAATAAATGTCGTTAAAATATAGACTTAGCGTTTTATTTTTAAAATAAAAATATTTTTACATAAATATTGTATGTATACCTACTGCAAGTGCGGCCCGCACTGATGCCCATGAAAAATATTTGGCCCTTTTACAACAAAAGGTTGCCGACCCATGGTCTAGGACATCCCTTCGAATCATGTTATCTTCCTGCAGCATCCATGAATTATTTGCCATGAATCCTTCTGTACCATTTATAGTAGAAACTATTTCAACAATCCACTTCATATTTCGAGTGTCCGAATCTTGCTCACAAATACTGGATTTGTCTCGTTTTGTTATTCATTGTCTTGGCTAAATGCAGTCGAAATGCGAGCTCTCAGACGATGTATGATAGATGCTACAATTTGTCTCTGAAAATAATTTTTGCAAGCTTTTTAAGAAGCAGAGGAAGACCGAAGAAAACCTGACATTTGGCAAACTATTTCAAGTACTTGGGCGTGGTCAGGTCAGTAGTCGACATAATTAGCGGGTATGCATGAATGTGAAAGAGGCGAAAAATGTTTGCAAAAATAGATTTGTGTGGCGTTATATTTTTAATGCCTACCCCTGAGGAGACCGGCGTGATGGTTAGATAGTTAATTTAAATGATATTTTAAAATTATGTTGACTAATGATAATAAAATAATTAGTTTAAATAATAATTTAACTTACTCGACTCAACCATAGATGGTGCCGAAAACTCGCATGTGAAAGGTGTCATACGAAGGAAAAATACAACTTAAATACAAAATTTGAGTACTGTGGTTGTCAATCAGGAGTAGAATGGTAAATATTACACGTGAATAAAGTGATCCCTTACACCAGCCTGTGACAGATCGTAATTCCTGTCGTAAACCCAGAATTCCATGTTCTTCTTAATGTATATGCTGAGACATCATTTTTATACTAAATTATAAATAAAATATCACGGTGTTGGGTGGTACCACTTTATTTATATAACACGATCATGCACGTCTTTTGCTATTGACATCATTGTATATGAATTTAAAAAATATTAATCGATTTGTTTTATTATCGAATATTGTTTATTTTATTACCATGTGTCCTTTTAAAGAAAACCAACGCTACGTTAAAAAAAAGATAGCGTACGTCCTCATTAGGGTTTTTACGCATATTTCATTATTCTAGTATTTTTTTTAAAGATTTTCAGTGAGTTATTTTAAAGTTTTTTTAAAGGTTTTTCCCACTGAGGAGTTATTTTTACGGTTTTTATTAGTTTTCTCCACTAAGGAGTTATTTTTACGGTTTTTAATGGTTTTCTCCACTAAGGAGTTGTTTTTACGGTTTTTAATGGTTTTCTCCACTAATGAGTTATTTTTACGCTTTTTAAAGGTTTTCTCCGTCTTCATCTCAACTCAAATTTTAACCACACTACAAATTTTTTTCGGAAGTCATACTCGTACATACATGATCAGTCTCATGACGGTCCATGGCTGAGTTCACAACAGCCATCTATGATTGGATTTAAAAACCTTTTATTTAGCAGATACCCTTTTATTTTATAAGACATTTTAAGCAATTTTCAACAGTCGACGTATGATTCCAGAATACATTCGGCAAGGATGCGACCGCAAAAAGAGTACAAAAATATAGAAATACAGTATACATGTCGCATTTTCCTTTCATTTCAATCACATTTGACAACATTCGCGTCTGGGGACATCGGATTCCTGCGAAGAGTTCCACTATGAAATCAATTTATTCCCTGCATCCCGCCGTCCCTTAGATTCCGCGAGCATTTGAAATGATGATTCGCGTATAAATTTGATCTTATCGGTCGCGTACGTCGGCCGAGCGCTCCACCGGCTGCTGTATTATACTATCCTGGTACACGTATTGATTTGGAAACTCGACAATTGAGTGGAAAAATACTCTAGATTCCAGAAATCCGTCTCCGTTTCTTACTCCGTGCGTCCGAGATGTGTGGCCGAGTTGAGAGATGGCGTCGACAAACTTTTGGTCGAATTGAATTCATTTTTAATTTCAATTTTACTCGGTAAATACCGCCACTTCTTAAAATACATTGTGACACGTGTTTCGATGTATCCTGCATCATTTTCAAACACCAAATTATGCGGAGTGTGTCGAAACATGTTTCAAAATGGATTTTAAGAAATAGCTAAGTAAAACTTAAATTATAAATGGATGCCTTCTATCAATCCCAAAGTGACTGCCGAATCAATTAAGGAATAAAATTCATTTTCGACATCTCAACATAGATGAAAAATTATAAGAATAAACGCTTACGATCTATCATAGGGTGGTTTAAGTGATTCCATTATAAACATGTAACATTCACCATCGCACATGAATGACAACCGCGCTTTAAAAATTATGGAAGTAATATTTATGCTTCAATTGAAAACATTTTGTTTGTACTATTTCTTCGGCTTTTAATTACTTACGTAGTTTTTTCCAAAGGCACAGTGTAACTAGTACATATAAGGTATTTACGTTCATTGTATAAGCAGAAATGTAAAACTAATGAATTAAATTATATTTTTCGTAATTTTATAACACAATTATTTTTTTAATTGCCAAAAGTATAGAGATAACGAATATAAATGAATCATATATAAACTCCGGGTAACACAAAGAGCAATAGAGATAATGATGCTAAACATATCCCTGTAGGGCCGAAAAACTAATGTTTGGATAAGGGAAAAAAACCAAGGTAACAGATCGGCTGTCCAAACTCAAAACACAGTAAGGGACATTTTTTTTGTAGTACGTTTTTATTGCATTTTTGTAGATTAAGTAGATTCTACTTAGTTCAAAACAGTTTTGACAGCCGAGATGTGTTTCAAAGAATCACGGAACAAAAGTGGAACTGGGCAGGTCTTGTGGCACGTTTATCCACGAAATAGGTGCTCGACTGGAGGCCTAGAACAGGAGGTAGAAGCGTGGGTAGGCCCCAGGCAAGATAGTCCGATGACATCAAGAACGTGGCGGGCCTACTGGAAGAGAGTCGCGTCCAACAGACAACTGTGGAAGTCCAAGAGGGAGGCCTTAGTTCAATGCTGGACACAAGAAGAAGGCTGCAACGAGTGATTAAGTAATGAGAAAGTGATCTACAATTGATTAGTGCAACTTTGTCTGCTCGTCAGGGTGGAGTTCCTCACCCCTGGTCCGAGGCATCGGCCCGTCGAGTTTTTACCACCGTATTGTCTCGAGTTTGATGGCCGAGTGCGGTGCAGCGCGCGCCCCGCGCTCGGAATATGCAAGTAGCCTGAAACGTCTCGCGGCCGCACACTGCACATACTTGTATCTACCAGCATCGAGTACCTACCTACCTGCACACATGCTGAAAATGCACCCGTGAATTTCATGGTATAAACGAATCAGTTTTGGGAGGGATGGAAATATTGGTGAAGATATAGAGAAGAGAGTAAAGTACGGCTGATTGGGGCGCCGTCAATTGAAATTTGTGAGCGTACACACTTTTCATTTAATTTCTCATTCATTCAAACCCTTATCCACACCCCAATGGTGCATAGGGCACTGCATCATATAAACACAGTGTTATCTTGATCGTAAACATAAGAAGGAAAGGTGATCAGCCCTCCGCTCCAGGTACCAGTCCAGGGTAATATTTAATAAATATAACAGTGAAAAAATTACTTATATTTATTTGACCCCCCCTGGGAATCGAACCCGGGACCTCTAGAACGGTAGCCGAGCGTGCTGAATATTACACTGCGGAGGCGGGTAAACACACTAGTTAGTATTAACTTACATGCCCGCTGAGAGTCACAGGGCCTAGAGAGAATTAGAAGAAATTATTATCTACAACATTTTGAGTATGTCCAATCATGGGTAGAATTGGTGAATGTTACGCGTGTGTAATGTGATAACTTAACCAGCCTATGACAGTCCTGTAAATACCCTGACTTCCACATTCTTTTTCATCTATGCTGAGATGTCAAAAATGACAAATATCTCCTTCTTCTTCTTTTCCTGCTTGGTCTAGGCCTTGTGGCCTATTTTTAAGAGGGATGTCGATTCCCAGCTGTCAATCCATATCTTTGGTGTCGTCTACCTTGGGGTTGGCCGTGGAGTGCAATGTGGGGGAGTCTGGATGGTCCATTCTCCTCACATACGCATACTTTTGTCTTATTCGATGTCTTCCCCACCTAACGACGTCTTGGATCTCGCATATTTCCCTTATCCTGGTGTTCCTTATTCTATCTCGTAGACTCTAGCCAGTTTTGCTCCTTAGTCTTAATTTCTGACACTCTTAGTGATAATTATAGTCTAATATGAAATAATTTATATTTCAAGCACTAACTTTATGATTTTCCATTTTATAATTAAAATGTAACTTTGTTTAAAAACCACTATAAATATTTTATTATAACTTATTTATAATGTCTACCTAAAAACTAACTAACTAACCATCACGCCGCTTCCCCGCAGGGGTAGGCAGAGAGAATAGAGCGCCACACCACTCTGTCCTTGCAAACATTCTTCGCCTCTTCCACGTTCATGCATCTCCTCATACATACCCGCCGATTGTTACGACTCCTAACCTGACCACTTTCAAGTATTTGGCATACCTGATCGTGCCATGTTTTTCTCGGTCTTCCTCTGCTTCTTTTCCCGCTAACATTCGCCTCATAAATTTGTTTTACCGTTCTTTCCTCACTCATTCGTTCTACATGTCCAAACCATCTCAACACACCTTTCTTAATTTTATCGATAATGCTTATCTCAGCTTTGCATTCTTTCCTTATTTCACTATTCGCACATCTATCATACATCGTTTTGTTACACATTCTTCTGAGAGATCGCATTTCGACTGCATTCAGTCTACTTTCATCCTTCTTTTGCCAACTCCATGTTTCACTTCCATACATTAGAGTTGGAACCAGGACTCCGTTGTGCACTGCCAGTTTAGCTTCCGCTGATAGGTTTTTATTTGCTATAACTGATTTCAGTGCACCGTTCACTTTGTTCCCAGCATTCACTCTCCTTTCTATATCTTTATCAATCTTTCCATCCCTAGAAAACATACTACCCAAATACACGAAATCATCTACCTGTTCCAAAATCTCTCCGTTTACCAATATTTCACATTCAGATCTGCATTCTTCTCTTTCAAAAACCATAATCTTAGATTTGCTAACATTCATCAATAAGTCACTTTCCTTGCACACATTATACACTTTTGTCACCAACGCCTGCAGGTCTTCTCTGCTATCGGCAAGAAGAACAGCATCGTCAGCATACAAAAGGCAACAGACAGTCAAATTATTCATTCTGGCTCCAACATTTAAATCTTTCAGTTCTTTCATGCAATTATCCATGTATAGGTTAAACAGCCACGGTGACATTACACATCCCTGCTTAACACCTTTAGAGATGCTAAGCCAGGATGAAAATGAACCACTTACCCTTATGCATGCAGTGCTATCCTCGTACAAGGATGCTATGCCTTGGATAAGTTTACTGCTTACCCCATACTCAGATAACACCTTCCATAGCTTCGTTCTATCAACTCGGTCATACGCTTTCTGCAAATCCACAAAAGCACAGAAAAGCTTTTGGTTTTTGGACAAAAACTTTTCAGTAATGTTGCGCAAGGCAAAAATTTGATCCGTACATCCTCTCCCATTCATAAATCCACTCTGGACATCCCACACTTTGTCCTTTGTTATGGTTCTCACTCTTTCAATAAGGATTCGACCATACATCTTGCCAACAGCACTCAATAGACTGATTGCTCTATAGTTCCCACATTCCACCCTAGAACCTTTACCCTTGTAGAGAGGCATTATAACTGCCCTTCTCCAATCCACCGGAGTATAACTCTCCTCCAGACAACGGTTAAAGAGCCTATGCAACCATGTGAGAACTATTTCGCCACCATTCTTGACGTATTCTGCGGCAAAATTGTCGAATCCTAGAGCCTTTCCATTTTTCAAAGACTTAGTGGCATTCTTAATTTCTTCCATACTTATCTCTTTTGAAACATCATTCACACATATTCGGGGAAATGTACTTACGTCACTAACGTTATTAATCGTATGAGTTTCATACACCTCCTCGAAATACTCTTTCCATCTCTCTTTTATATCTTTTTCATTCGTCACAATTTTTCCGTCTTTCGCTGCAATCGATTTCGTACATACATTCAAGCTTAGACTTCGGGAGTTTTTGACTTCTTTCCAGAAAATTTTTATATTTTCTTGGAAATTTTTTGTCATTTTTACTCCTTCATCCTTCCTCAACAAACGTTTTCGTTCACTCACCCCTTGCTTAACTTTCATTTTACAATCCTTGTATACTTTTTTAACCGATTCATACTCAGCGGAGCTTTTATTCCTCACTGCCAAACACTTTAACCACGCATTCTTCTTCTCTTTCACTAAATCCTTAACATCATCATCCCACCACGCATCGCCTTTTTTCCTTCCTTGTACCGCTGTACCACACACTACCTTTGCGGATTCACACACACTACCTTTCAGATGTTCCCACATTTCATTTATACTAAGTTCATTTACATCTTCCGCAATCAACCTGTTGCATACGTCTGTTTTAAACTAATAATGTCTACCGGTTTTGAAAATAACCGCTTCTTTACCAAGACTGATTAATACTAAAACACAATACACAAGTAAATGATTTTTCTAAAAGTCCGTTATTAAATATGTTTCCAATCACTCAACTTCCCTGATCCCTTTTGACAGTGACTGCCAATCAATACAAAAAATAAAGCCACTTGAGATCTACCCAAGCTCCTTTGCCTAACCGTCAAAATATTTTCAATTTTGTTAAGTAGATAGTGTTTTAGTATTAATCAGTGTTGATTAACAAGCGATTAGCTTCGAAACCGGTAGACGTTATAATTAAGTTAAAATAAAATATTTATAGTGATTTTAAAACAAAGTAATATTTTAACTATAGTTCTAATATGACTTCACTAATCTTCAAGCTAAAAAAGTGCTTACTCTCGCTATAGCAATCGGCAATCGGATATCTTTTGGTGTTTTTTTTTTGAATTACCTAACGTCCAAGTGACTCTGAAATCTAGCTACGGCTTATGCAACACCGTTTATCATGTCCCTACTCAGGCTTCAACTTTATAAGTTTCATAGCCTATGCCTACTTGTGAGTGGATTTACTCTTTATGTTTAAAGTCACTATAATTTCATGTAATTCAGGAGTGAAAATTCTAGGCAAAAACACTCGCTTTTGGTGTTTTATTTTTATTTTTACATCTGTCTTTAGTGTGGGAACACACCAACCGAGCGTCATTATCACAAGAATCTTCGATTTGCAACATAGTGTTCATCTACCTGACCATCTTCTAGCGGCAGTTGAATCTACGATAGGTTTGTGATGTAATGTGCGATGATGTGAGTAAATTATCACCTTGTTGCCCGAACCTGCGCCTTTTCTCACACTCGGTAGCGAGTTGGCTCGCACCCTGCAATCACTCGCCCGTAATGCGGTGGGTTCGACTCCGCGCTAAGTGATCGCTGATCACTGATCACCGATCGCCGATCGCCCTCGAGCGGCTGCTACTAGCGACATCTCACGACGGAATATATTAAGAATGATCCTCGAATGGATAATTCTCATGATGTGTTATTATTGGCTAATAAATTAATATGAAAAATCCACAAGACTATCGGTGACATTCTTATAGTCAAATCCGTAGAAAATTAAAGGAGATATGAAGGTTTAAACTTTAGATATTTGAATAAAACGAAAAACGGACACCGCCAAACGTCATCAAATTTTACTTCATCGGATGTGTTATGGGGCGTATCTCTATATGTATCTGCTTTATAGAGCTGTAATAGTAGTAGTGTGGATTCTTTCTGTGACGTCATTCGTTATCAGCTTACGAAAACAACGTTTTTACGAAGGCGAATTTTGCAAAAGAAAATGATGAATGAAAATATTGATTATATCGGCTGTTATAACACATGTTAAACACAAACGGGTCTTACACAATCCTTTATAGGTCAAGTATGTTAAATTAGATATTCCTACCGAGTGATAATACCCTATTTGTTTTTCGATTCCCTAGATATGTGGTCGGCAAACTTATTAGCCAAACAGCCAAATGTGGAAGTCCTCACCTAAAAATTACATGTCAAATATTGCACAAAAATCCTTTGAATGCAAATCTGTTTAGTTTACTGTATTCTATCGAAATATTAATTAAAGTTGCGACAAAACGTGACCAATCCTGTTTTATAACCAATATGAAATCATTAAATCGCACAAAAACGTAACAACTTTACAAGCTAGAATTCCCGATTGATTAAAATCATTTATAACGGAAATGTTACGTTTTGGTTAGGGCCTCCACATTTGTTTTTCGATTCCCTAGATAAGTGGTCGCCAAAATTATTAGCCAAAAATCATACACCTAAGTAACTTCACTGCTAACTTAGAATCAATGACATGTATAAACTCATGCCTCTAGCGAGTGTTTTTGCCTAGAATTTTCACTCATGAATTACATGAAATTATAGTAACATTTTGAGTGTGTCCAAATACTTGTTCACAAAATCTGGATTATCTCCAATTACAGGAGTTATTTTCATATTATTTTTGACATCTCATCAAAGATGAAGAAGAATATGGAAGTCTGGGCATTTACGGGGCTGACGACCGTCATAGGCTGGTTTAAGTGATCACTTTACACACGTGTAACATTCACCAATTCTACCCATTATTGACAACCACACTACTCAAATTCTTGGAAGTTCTGTATGTTAAATTGTCTGGTTAAATTATAAGCTTAAATAATAAAAATGAAAATGTTATTTTCTGGCGTTTCTCATGTGTGTGATTATAATCCAGGATTCGGATCTCACATACTAATATAAGAGTTTCTGCTTAGTAAAAAGCTTCTTTACATCTCACCAATAGATGTCTCTAGTGAAGTTCTATTGATTCAAGAACAAGATTTCTAAATTGGTTCATATATACAGAACTTCCAAGAATTTGAGTAGTGTGGTTGTCAATAATGGGTAGAATTGGTGAATGTTACACGTGTGTAAAGTGATCACTTAAACCAGCCTATGACGGTCGTCAGCCCCGTAAATGCCCAGACTTCCATATTCTTCTTCATCTTTGATGAGATGTCAAAAATAATATGAAATTATAGTAACATTAAAATTAAAAAAAAGGGTAAATCCACTCACAAGTAGGCACAGGTTATGAAACTTATAAAGCTGAAGCCTGAGTAGGGACATGATAAACGGTGTTGCATAAGCCGTAGCTAGAGTCACTTGGACGTTAGGTAATTAAAAAAAAAATAGCCAAAGAGCTAAATATGTAAATTACAACGATTAATGGAGTGAACGGTGCCATGAAATCAGTTATAGCAAATTAAAACCTATCACCGAAAGCTAAGCTGACAGTACTCAACGAAGTCCTCTTTCCAATTCCTGATTCTAACCCTAATGTATGGAAGGAAAGTATGGAGTTGGCAAAAGAAGGGTGAAAGTATACTGAATCCAGTCGAAATGGGATACCTCAGACGAATGTGCGACAAAACGATTTATGATACATGTTCGAATGGTGAAATAAGGAAATAATGCAAGGCTGACATAAGCATTATCGATAAAAATAAGTAAGGTGTGTTGAGATGGTTTGGACACGTGGAACG
Organism: Brachycentrus maculatus; assembly: GCF_059751285.1. NCBI lineage: Eukaryota > Metazoa > Arthropoda > Insecta > Trichoptera > Brachycentridae > Brachycentrus > Brachycentrus maculatus. The sequence goes on along the minus strand of NW_028280877.1, from coordinate 54,499 downwards.
AATGAGTGAGGAAATAACGTAAAGCAAATGTAGGGGGAGAGGAAGAGCGAAGAAAACTTGGCATGATCAAGTGTATCAAATACATGAGAGCGGTCAGGTCAGGAGTCTGAATAATCGGCGGGTATGTATGAGGAGATGCATGAATGTGGAAGAGGCGAAAAATATTTTCAAATATTTTTCACTTCCGTGTGGCTTTCCGTTCTCTCTGTCTACCCCTGCGGAAGCGGCGTGATGGTTAGTCTAGTTTAGTTAAGTTTACATACATTATCGGATTTGACCCAAGTACGCAGCCTCGCCGTACTCCGTTAGCCCCTCAGGGGTGTTCAAGCGGTCACGAGCTGACGCCGGGCCGCGGGCGGGGGGCGGCCCACTAATGCTACACGCCGGACCGCGGGCCGGCGATCATCACGACTGCTTCACACTAAGGCTGGAGAGATTAGTCGATAAAATTATTATTTCTTCAGATAAAGGCTTATATCGATGGATTGATGCTGTGTTGTCGTAATTATCGTGTCTGCTTTCGTTGGCAAACTCGTGCCATGAGTTCGTGTAATTTAAATATTTTTTTCCGAATCTAATCCAACTAACTATCACGCCACTTTCGCCGCAGAGGTAGGTAGAGAGAATAGAACGCCACAACACTCTGTCTTTGCAAACATTCTTCGCCCCTTCCACATTCATCTCCTCATACATACCGGTCGATCATTTCGTCTCCTTACCTATCCGGTTTCAAGTATTTTATATACTTGATCGTGCCAAGTTTTTCTCAGTCTTCCTCTGCTGCTTTTTCCATCTAAATGCCCCTAAAATTTGTTTTACCGTTCTTTCCTCACTCATTCGTTCAACATGTCTAAACCATCTCAACACACATATCTCAATTTTATCCATAATGCTTATCTCAGATTTGCTTTCCTTCATTTTTTCACCATTCGAACACCTATCATACATTGTTTGCCGCACATTCTTATGAGATATCGCATTTCGACTGCATTCAATTTACTTTTATCCTTTTATTGCCAACTCCATGCTTCACTTCCATGTATTAGGGTTGAAACTAGGACTCCGTTGTGTACTGTTAAAGTTTAGCTTTCGAGGATAGGTTTTTTTCTCTTATTGATAAAAATATGTCAATCAAACGCGTTGCATATGTTCGATACCGCTTATCAAATACATATTTACACTCTCCTTATCATTCATCATTCGCTTTGCGTAATGCCACTTAAAAACAATCCTTCATGACTACCGGTTTCGGAAGACCCATTCTTTGATCAGCTCATGTATCATGAAGTTTATAGATTATTATGTTTATTAAATATGTCACTGTAATTTCGAGTAGGCACCTCGTCTTCTTATGTTGATACGCCTTAATAATACCCCCCTGTACCAATTATTGTGCATTTAAAAGAACGCACTATAATACTCGTACACTCCGTTCGTATCAGCTGAGCTAAGTTTTTATGTTAGCGTCAGATCTGCCGTATGTACAACATCTCCAGTAGACGCGCCACAGGAGTCGTGAGCGCCCCAAGTGCCGACGGGGGGCGGAGCACCCAACGATATCGTAGTTAGGATAAGGCATTACTTTACGCCAATTTGAACTGGTGATCTGCCTTGTTTGCGAGAGGTGTCGATACTCTAGTATATGTTCCGTACATACGTGTAATGCAACACATTGCGTTAGTACATTTTTATTAAATTTTTGATGTGTAGACATTTTGGATCGGTCACCCTCTTACATTACAATATAAATCTTTGAACACTATTATTACCAAATGTCCAGCTGAAAAATTCATTTTAATAATGCTGAATGGTCCAAATATGTACTATTATTTTATGTATTAATTTTTAAACCAAACACAGTTTTTTTAGTCTACTAAGTTGTACTTTATTAAAAAAAAACACATAAAAATTAGTATTGTGATAATTGTTTCGCCTAGTTATGGCATTTACAAACGAATGTGAAGATTAAATGGACTGACGGTCCTTATGTAGCTATACAATTCTAGGTACTTAAGTGATAGTTTTAACACGCGCAGTTATAATTTATGGGAGACAACAATAGTTAATGGGGGTGTAGGTACGTACACTTATATTTATAGTAGACTCAAAAAATCTGTGTTTGATTTAAAAATTAATATATAAATTAAAATGGAGTTCTACAAATTAAACGCCAAATCAATAAATAAAAAAATGTACTATTATTACCAGCTATCTACCTGAAGGATTCACTGTAAGAATGTTGAATGTTCAAACTATACACTGTTGTTACCAGTTGTTCAGTTGAAGGATTCATTGCAAGAATGGTGAATGTTCAATATATACACTTTTCTTGCCAGCCGTCCAGCTGAAGTGTAATAATATTTACTGTAATAATGCTGAATGTTCAAAATATATACTATTCTTACGTGCTGTCCAGCCGAAGGATTCACTGCAAGAATGCTGAATGTTCAAACTATACACTATTGTTACCAGTTATTCAGTTGCAGGATTCATTGCAAGAAGATGAATGTTCAATATATACACTTTTCTTACCATCTGTCCAGTTGAATTTTAATAATATTTACTGTAATAATGCTGAATGTTCAAAATATACACTATTGTGACCTAAACACTTTCAAGCATTTGAAATATATATTTTAATCATTTGTATTTACAACATTTTGCGTGTGTCCAAATACTTGTTCACAAAATCTGGATTATCTCCAATTGCAGGAGTTATTTTCATATTATTTTTTGACATCTCATCAATGATGAACCAGACTTCCATATTCTTCTTCATCATTGATGAGATGTCAAAAAATAATTTGTATTTAAGAAATAAAGAAATAAATTTATAAGTATAAAAATACATTACGGTCGAAACCAGGACTCTATTGTATACTCCCAGTTTAGCTTTTGCTGAAATGTTTTATTTGCCATAACTGGATTAAGTGCCCCATTCACTCTGTTCCCAGCATTCACTCTCTTTTCCACATATTCTTTGTTTGTTCCTACTCATTATCTCAAGTCCAGTTTAATGATTTCCTTTGTTAGTTCGACCGACAGTAACACACCAAGAAGTCAACCCAATTTGGTGTTTCTTTGTTGGTGACTTTCCACTGCTATCTATGAGCGGCCATTGTTCCTGGCAGGCGGCACGCGCTCCAAGCGCTGCGCTGCCATGTCGCCAACCCTTTTCGGGATCTTTCTGACTTATGCTAGCACTAATTCCGCAATAACACCGATCCGTTATTAGACACCGCAATTTGTAAACTAGCTATCTGCCTCTCACTGCGGGGAAAAGGTATATGCGTCATTTTCTTAAGGGCCAATATACAATAAATCGCAACTTAAATTAAGTAATTATTAAAACTTAACATTTGACGTAATTGATTTTTTTGCTTAAAACTCCGCTTTTATATCGAATTTTTTAAAGTTATTATTCGTGGTGAATATATGGTTCCTTCCTTTCAAGAACGTCATAAATAAAAAAAACTTGATTTTTCAGGAGAATGTTTTTAAAGTTTAAAAATATAACACAATGTATTAAAAATAAATATCAAGCCACTTCTTGATTTTTTAACTGTGCAACAGATCTTTTTAGGTAAAACCTAAGGGTTTTTTCTCCATTTGAAAAATATTTAGTATATTTTAAAAAATAATTAAACAATACATTTTCTTCAAAATGCAAAAACAACATTTTCTGCCCTGTAGCGGATAAATATTAAGTTAAAAATATGTCTCTTTTGCTGGGATATAGTACATTTTCTGGGCATTCCGAAAACATGCACAACTGAAAATTAACGCTTTTTGATTTATGACGTTTTTGAAAGAAGTGAGCGATATGTCGAATACTTGAAAACGGTCAGGAGTCGAAATAATCGGCGGATATGTATGTATGAGGAGATGCATGAACGTGGAAGAGCCGATGATCGCAAACAGCAAAGACAGATTGGTGTGGCGTTCTATTCTCTCTTCCTACCCCTGCGTGAAGCGGCATAGTGGTTAGTTAGTTATTTAGTAAGTTTGAATTATAATTATAAAGTCGCTTGATCTTTGCAGGCGCCTTTTTGGAGTCGAGCAAATCCGGCCATATTGCGACACAATGGACGCTTTTATACCCATTATTAATATGAATACAATCACATTAAATAGTGCGTCTATCTAATTATCCGAGCGCTAAGTGGAGAACAATGGGCAGCCACTGGTCACCGCCGGGCGGCCACTGGTCACCGGGCGCTGCTGCTCGTGATAAGGGATATTATCATAGTGTTACCGGCTGGGACTGCAAACCTACCTACATATAGAACGACCCGTACGGGATATTCTGTTCTCTACCCCCTTTTTTGTAAATTAAAATATTTTGATTTATCATTAATAACGTTTTTAAAGTTTAAAAATATATATAATAATACAATGTATTAAAAATAAATATCAAGCCACTTATTGAACTTTTTACTGTGCAACCTGAAGGTTTTTTCTCCATTTGAAAATTAACTAGTACTTATATAAAAAAAAAGCAATACCTTTTCTTCAAAATGGAAAAACAACACTTTCTGCCCTGTAGCGGGTAAATATTAAGTTTAAAATATGCCTCTTTTGCTGGGATATAGTACATTTTATGGGCATTCCGAAAACATGCACTACTGAAAATTGACGATTTTTGATTTATGACCTTCTTGAAAGGAGTAAGCGATATCGCTCACTCCTTTCAAGAACGTCATAAATGAAAAAAACTGATTTTTCAGGAGAACGTTTTTAAAGTTTAAAAATATAATACAATATTTTAAAAATAAATATCAAGCCACTTACCAAACTTTTTACTGTGCAACAGATCTTTTTAAGTAAAACCTGACGGTTTTTTTCTCCATTTGAAAAATATTAAGCTTATTTGAAAAAAATAATTCAACAATGCCTTTTCTTCAAAATGCAAAAACAACACTTTCTGCCCTGTAGCGGGTAAATATTAAGTTTAAAATATGCCTCTTTTGCTGGGATATAGTACATTTTATGGGCATTCCGAAAACATGCACTACTGAAAATTGACGATTTTTGATTTATGACCTTCTTGAAAGGAGTAAGCGATATGTCATATCAGTAGTGCATAGAGAACCGTAGATCATAGATGCAGTAATATTTCGATTGTAAACTAAGCGAAGATTTATGGTACCAATGTCTTTCACTAGTTTAATCACGTATGATACCACCTCTCGTGACAGTTTCTTATGAACTAACACGGATGTTCTCTACCCCTTGTAAAATTTAAAAAAAAGTGTGGTAATATCTATCCATTTTTAATTAGATTTTTACTTGGTGAATACCATTTTTTTCTTAATATACGAGTATATTTTTTGACGTGTTTCGATGCATTCCGCATAAAGATGTCCCAAGGACACAACTCTAAAATTTAGACTTAGCTTCACATACGGTGTTTGAAAATGATGCGGAATGCATCGAAACATGTGTCATAATAGATTTGAAGAAATACTGATATTTACCAGGTAAAATATAAATTAAAAATGCAAATCTAGAATTAGGATAAGAAGGAATGGTGGATACTTGGGTGTGGAGTTGAAATCCTGCCTGTATTAAGCCATTTAGGAAGTTTTCCTTCACTGTTGTGAGAGGACACCAAAGTATGGTTTGCAGCCCCTATATCTTGTCCTCATTCGCAATATAGTGATGTTACGCATTTTATCTTAAAGAGATGCGCAGGCGTGTAAATAATGTTACAATACAATATTTCGTAATGCACTGAAATCGACAGACATGAACGGGGAAGCGGTGTGATGGTTAGTTAGCTGGTTATATTTTTTGCATCGAATTCTTTTTTTGATCCCGGGTCCAGAACGGAATAATCGGTAAGCCATTCCTTTTAGAGTCACCGCGTCGCGTGGGATACACAATGCAACACTGGGAATTATATAAATTAAACTCTATACCCGATTGTAATTGAGAGAGCCTACCTTATATTTTCGACCACATTGTGCAGTCGACCAACAAAATGAGGACTCCCACAAAAAAGGTCCTAGACACACCATTCGGTGTTTTATACAACATAGTATACATGCACCCCTTTTTTAATGTGCACTTGAAGTATTTTTAATTTGCAAACCCTTTGTTGTGCGCGGAATAGGGTGAAATAGATTATCTCGTGACTTGAATGGCGTTAATGTTTTAAGGAAAATGCTTACATGAAAAGTCAATAATGCATTTCATTGGACAATGCATGCTCCAATAGAGTTATCGTACTCTCCTAAATATTCCAATATTCAGTATCCTAATTTACGGATATGTTTTTTAGATACGAGAATATGGAAGTCCGGGTATTTTCACGACTTAAGACTGAACATATCGAAGGCCATTGTTTTTATTTAGTAGAATCCATTTTAAGTATGGAATAAAGTTTATAAAAATGAACAACTTTGTTTTAACCGCTTTTTTATTATAAGTACACTTTAACATACCAGTTTCAACAACAACCTTGTCATCATCATTATGAGTATTTTAATGTTTTTAATGTTTTAGAATTTAATAAACCCTGATGATGACCAGGATCTTGTCGAAACCGGTAGGTTAAAGTGGACTAATAATAAAAGTGGTTAAAACAAAGTTGTTTAATTTTGTAAAGTTTATAAAATGTGTCAAGAAATGGAATAAAGTTTTAGGGTCATTATACGAAAACAAATTCGAAAATGTTTCAAAATCTGCAATATTTTATGATTAAAAAAATTGTAGCCAGTCACACATACAATCAAAGGGATAAACCAAATTTATACACAAACATATACATAAAGTTACTTCCGGTACATGTAATATTGTGGATGAGTTTCATCGTTGAACAATAAACTAGCACAAAATATAAAAATCTTCTAGTACACAACCATGATACACGATTTACACACAACGAAGGGTTGACGGTCCCAAGAGTTAAACAATAAATATGGGAGAAGAACACTTCAATATATAGTTCCGAGCATTTTTAATTTACTGCCGACGGAGGTTGGAGGTCAAAATAAAATATGGAGCAAAGGCAAAATAATGTAATGGGTAAATAATCAACAGTTAGTACTGTGAAAATTGTAAAATAGTTTTTTTTCTTCCTTTTTTTGTTTGTATATTATGTTAAAATACATTTTAAAAAATGTAAAAGGAACTCCACCGACAAGACGCCCAAGGTGGAACAAAATAAGTATGTAGTTTTTTTTCCATATTAATTTTATTTGACCAGAAACTGGATTTTGTCTTAACCGACATCATCAGACTGGTGTGAGGCTAGACGAAATTCTATGTTATATAAACAACAGAGGTTGAAAACCATGATTTTAAATGTATTTTTCTGACAAAATGAATTTAAATTGAACGAGTTCAAGTATTATACAATACCTACTTCACTCATTCAATTTTCATTCATTTTGTTAGAGAAATATATAGTCCCCTCCTATAACGCGGTATCTATCTCATATCAACGTTATAGGGGGTTTTACTGTATTCACGTACTTAACTTAAGGTTTTCCTGCATTTAACAACTTTTCATTCATGTCTATCTATTTTAAGTGCATTACTTAATATTGTATAATAACATTATCTACTTGAAATGACGTTTATCCATTATATATTCATGCATCGATAACATATTTCTACATTTCGTTATTTTGTTATTTGTCGTTAACATACTTTTGGAATTCTGACTGCGTATACTTCATTCGCAGCGTTTAAGAAACGCGACAGCTAGAAATATGAGTTCACAAGGAAAACCGTGTTAGTTCAGTAAACAATGAATGTACATACACATAATATAGTCCTCTCCGTCTTATTCTTCATTACTGAGGGTTGTGACCCTTGTGGAAGCAATGACTCTTCTCCAGTTATCCCTTGACTGCGCTGCACGTAGCATTCCAAATAAAGGGTCTCACTTAAATAAGAGCTTTCTCAACCCAACATAGATGGCTCTTGTAAACTCATGTGTACATTATCACGAGATAATGATATATGTAGGAGTTCTAAATTTTTTATGGGTAGAATGGTGGATGTTTCATGTAAAATAATTCGGTTAGGATTTGACATTCATTTATTTGAATAAAAGGGTCTCTGCTAAATTAAAGCTTTTCAAATCAACCATAGATACTGCCGCGAACCCACACATGAAGTAATGTGAGATTTATATGATTTATGGATATAAAAAAATGAGTAATGTTGTAGTCAATGATGGGTAGAATGGTGAATGTTGCACGTGTCTAAAGTGATCACTTAACCAGCCTTTGTCATAAGCCTAGGTCACAAGCCCTCTTAGTACCCAGACTTCCATATTCTTCTTCATCTTTGTTGAGACGTCAAAAAAATGTACAAAGTGATCGCTTAAATCAGCCAACGATCTCTGTAAATACTCAGACATTCATATTCCCATCTCGATAAACTTTCATCTGTACTTAAAATAAAAAATATAAGTATATAAAGTTTTTATTTTATTTAAATACGGTATTTTATTTTGTTATTCGAATTGCACACTTGACAAAATGGTGCAATATAAAGTATCCAAATTATTTTTTTTATTTTTACTATCACAAACGAGGCAGCGAGATTCGCTCAATTTTTTCAGTCATATATTTTTTTGGACTGATATCTCCTCAATATAGATTGTTTATTTTAAAAAAGTGAAATATTTGTGTTTTTATTATTTACAAAAATACTTCAATTTCCTACTATTTCTGTGAGCCTTAGCGGCTCATCATTAGAAATAGGTAATAGGTAATATGGAATTCAAAAAAAAAAAAAACTAACCAACCATCACACACTCTGCCACACCACTCTGTCCTTGCAAACATTCTTCGCCTCTTCCACGTTCATGCATCTCCTCATACATACCCGCCGATTGTTACGACTCCTAACCTGACCACATTCAAGTATTTGGCATACTTGATCGTGTCATGTTTTTCTCGGTCTCCTCTTCTTGCATCTGTATTTAAAATAAAATAAAAATTCAAAGTTTTTATTTTATTTAAATACGGTATTTTATTTTGTTATTCGAATTGCACGCTTGACAAAATGAAGTATGTACACGTATATTATTTTGTCGCGTTGGCCAATCAGTACCCTGCCTTGCCACCGGCCATATTCTTATTATGGCAATTCTAGACTTGCTGCCTTGCGCTTATGTATGCATTTTTACCTTAATTTATTATACGAATCACCAAATACGTACAAATATAATAATATAGGCAACAGGTAGTTTTACGCGCTTGTTGCGTTATAACGTTGGGTAACCGAACATTTGCTTGTGATAAATTAAAATACAGATAAATCAATTTATTATTATTTAAAAAAAAATTGTTGCGTATAAATTGTGTATTTTAAATATTTAGTTGTAAAAAAGTCTTGTCCGCCTCCGTAGCGTAATGGTCAGCACGCTCGGCTACCGTACTGGAGGGCCCGGGTTCGATTCCCAGGGGGGGGGGGGTCAAATAAATATAAGTGATTTTTTCACTCTTATATTTATTCAATATTACCTTGGACTGGTACCGGAAGCGGAGGGCTGATCACCTTTCCTTCATGTGTTAACGATCGAGATAACACTGCGTTTATATATGATGCAGTGCCCTATGCACCAATGGGGTGCGGATAAGGGTTTGAATGAAAGGTTGTAAAAAAGTGTTTCAAATGTAGATTTTTCATTTCAAATTCGATATTTTACAAAATGAATTCCTTATTTAGAATGAAATTATATACTATTCATTTTTTGACATCTCATCAAAGATGAAGAAGAATATGGAAGTCTGGGCATTAACTGGGCTGACGACCTTCATAGGCTGGTTTGAGTGATCACTTTACACACGCGTAACATTCACCAATTCTACCCATTATTGACAACCACACAACTAAGTTCTATTTATATATATACGAACCAATTTAGAAACCTTGTCCTTGAATCACTAGAACTTCACTAGAGACATCTATGTATTGCTGAGATGTACAGAAGCTTTTATTAAGCTAACTAACTAACTAACTAACCATCACGCCGCTTCCCCGCAGGGGTGGGCAGAGAGTATAAAACGCCACACCACTCTGTCATAGCAAACATTATTCGCCTCTTCCACGTTCATGCATCTCCTCATACATACCCGCCGATTGTTACGACACCAAACCTGACCACTTTCAAGTATTTGGCATACCTGATCGTGCCATGTTTTTCTCGGTCTTCCTCTGCTCCTTTTCCCAATTACATTCGCCTCATAAGTTTGTTTAACCGTTCTTTCCTCTCTCATTCGCTCCATATGTCCAAACCATCTCAACACACCTTTCTTAATTTTCTTTTAATTTATTTTTATTTTTAGTATGCGAGGTCCTTTGATGAGGTGTCAAATAGTAATATGAAAATAACTCCTGTAATTGGAGATAATCCAGATTTTGATTATCTCCAATTCCAGACTCAAAATGTTGTATCAAAGTATTATTTCCTTCCAACTCTAGTGACGTCACATTCTGCAGATGAGTCCTTACAATCTCGTCGTAGACTTTAAATTAAAAACAATTATGGCATCCACGCGATGGCGTAACAGCGACTAATGTTTCACTACCTCATTACGAATTATAATTAATTCAGATTCTCGCCTTCCCTCTACAGTGTGCAACGTTCGGAGGGATCTTTGCGGTAATTCCCACGGTAGAAATAGCGAGAGTAAGATGATCTTTAAAAAAAAACTAAAAACGCATTTCGCTCACTCCTTTCAAGAACGTCATAAATCAAAAATCGTCAATTTTCAGTTGTGCATGTTTTCAGAATGCCCAGAAAATGTACTGTATCCCAGCAAAAGAGGCATATTTTAAACTTAATATTTACCCGCTACAGGGCAGAAAGTGTTGTTTTTGCATTTTGAATAAAATGTATTGTTTAATTATTATTTTAAATAAAGTAGTTATTTTTCTAATGGAGACAAAACCTTAAGGTTTAACCTAAAAAGATCTGTTGCACAGTAAAAAGTGCAATATGTGGCTTGATATTTATTTTTAATAAATTGTATTATATTTTTAAACTTTAAAAACGTTCTCCTGAAAAATCAAGTATTTTGATTTATGACGTTCTTGAAAGGAGTGAGCGATTTGTTTGCTAGATCATTTCCATCATCTTCTTCTCCCCAATTCATTCACAGTGAAGCGCCCTTGAGGTTGTATTTTACGAAAATGATTCTATATAAATTATTCAAATTTATTATATTTAGTATTATTATCACAAACGAGGCAGCGAGATTCAGCGAGAAAATACCTAGCTCCTGTAATTGGAGGTAGTCCAGATTTTGTGAACAAGTATTTGGACACACTCAAGATGTAAATAAATTATCTAGTCAAATTGTAAGCTTAAATAATAAAATTGAAAATGATGTTTTCTGGCGTTTCTCATGTCGCTCACTCCTTTCAAGAACGTCATAAATCAAAATACTTGATTTTTCAGGAGACCGTTTTTAAAGTTTAAAAATAAAACACAATGTACTAAATAAATATCGAGCCATTTATTGAACTTTTACTGTGCAGAGAACCTTTTATGTAAAACCTGAAGGTTTTTTCTCCATTTGAAAAATATTTAGTATATTTTAAAAAAATAATTAAAAAATACCTTTTCTTCAAAATGCGAAAACAACATTTTCTGCCCTGTAGCGGGTAAATACTAAGTTAAAAATATGCCTCTTTTGCTGGGATATAGAACATTTTATGGGCATTCCGAAAACATGCACAACTAAAAATGGACGATTTTTGATTTATGACGTTCTTGAAAGGAGTGAGCGATGTGTGTGATTATAATCCAGGATTCGGACCTCACATACTAATAAAAGAGTTTCTGCTCAATAAAAAGCTTCTTTTCATCTCACCAATAGATGTCTCTAATGAAGTTTTAGTGATTCAAGAATAATGCTTTTAAATTTTACAAGGTTCTTTACCAATCAAAAATCCCGAGACCAGCTGAGTCTACCATCTACAGTTATAGGAGAAGAGGTCCAATCTGCAATGTCGGATCGGAGGATCTGCCTAACATAATTGTGGATGAAATAGATAAAGCACTTAAGCAAATGAAAAACAGGAAGAGTCCAGGAGAAGATAACATAATTCCCGAAATGCTCAAATCAACCAGCCCACATTTTAGGGAAATCTTGGCTCTCCTATTCAACAAATGCCTAGAGGAGGGATCTATACCATTAGATTGGTGTAATGCAATAATCATTCTTCTTCATAAGAAAGGCGATGCCAGAAAGTTAGAGAACTATAGGCCTATCAGTCTCCTCTCACATCTTTACAAGCTTTTTACAAAAATCATAGTCAACAGAATCACAGCAAAGCTGGACCTCTACCAACCACGAGAACAAGCTGGGTTTCGCTCGGGATATAGCACAAGTGACCATCTGCAGACCCTTAAACTGGTGATAGAAAGGTATAACGAATACAAAAGACCACTTGTGGTGACTTTTGTTGACTATGAGAAGGCTTTCGATTCTGTAGAGATGTGGGCCATTTTGGACGCTTTGAAAGACAGTAGAATAGATGAGAGATATGCGACCCTCCTGAAAAACATATATGGCAACGCTACGTCAGTAATCCAATTACACGACAATACGGACAAGTTCGCTATTCAGAGAGGCGTAAGACAAGGGGACACAATATCTCCAAAACTCTTTACACTCACTCTAGAAAATGTTTTTAAGCGTCTAGATTGGAACCAAAAAGGCCTGAATATCGATGGGGAGCGGCTTCACCACCTAAGATTCGCAGATGATATTGTCCTTATATCCGAGAGCCTTGATGAGATGACTGGGATGATTGAAGACCTAAAGGTAGAATCTGCCAAAATTGGACCCAAGATGAATATAGCAAAGACTAAATTGATGACAAACGTCAACATCAATGGGAATCTACCTATAGAAAAAGTCGAAAGCTATGTTTATCTTGGTCACAAAATCACCATCGGTAGAGACAACCAGACCAGCGAGGTGGATAGAAGAATAAATCTCTCTTGGGTAGCTTTTGGAAAGCTTAATTCCACATTCCGAAGCCCCATTCCCAACTCACTCAAGACAAGAGTGTTTAACCAATGCGTTCTACCCGTCCTAACCTATGGCGCGGAAACAATGACTCTGACCAAGCAATCCTCCCATAAGTTGCAAGTTGCACAGAGGAGCATGGAGCGAATTATGCTTGGAATAACATTAAGAGACAAAAAAAAGGAACGATTGGATCCGACGCCAGACACAGGTCTGTGACGTGGTAGAGCGAATTGCTTGGCTGAAGTGGAAATGGGCCGGTCACATAGCCAAAATGACCGACGACAGATGGACGAAACGTGTTCTGGTGTGGAGACCGAGGAACCAGAGGCCTCAAGGACGTCCACCGATGAGATGGGTGGACGACATCAGGAAGTTTGCTGGAAGACAGTGGATGGGGACGGCGCAGGATCGGGAGGAGTGGAGGCGGAAGGGGGAGGCCTTTGTCCAGCAGTGGACCTCAACGGGCTGATATGAAGAATAATGTTTCAAAATTGGTTCGTATATATGGAACTTCCAAGAATTTGAGTAGTGTGGTTATCAATAATGGGTAGAATTGGTGAATATTACACGTGTGTAAAGTGATCACTTAAACCTATGACGGTCGTCAGCCCCGGAAATGCCCAGACTTCCTTATTATTCTTCATCTTTGATGAGATGTCAAAAAATAATATGAAAATATCTCCTGTACTTGGAAATAGTCCAGATTTTGTGAACAAGCATTTGGACACACTCACGATGTTGTAAATTATCTTTACGATTGAAGTTAGTTTAAATTCACGTAATTTTTAAGTGAAAATTTCTTACCAGAAACACTCGCTAATATTGAAAGCATTCTGAAACTATAGTCACGACTCTGCCAAGATATATGAAGTGAACTTTGCGTCGGAAAATGGTATTCTGTCAACCTGGTTTTATTTGCAATCGTTCTGCGCAGACTGGGTGACGCTGCAATATCATTTATTTTACTTTTCGTGTATACTTAAGTTACAATAATCAATGATTTTTTAAAAATTTTATTTGTTCGTGAATTGTACAGCTTTACATTTAAAAAACTATGTAATAAAAACAGTTACGCTAACAATAATAAACAAATTTAGATTATTTATTGATTCGGCATTAACTTTGTAAAATGACATGATTATTTTATTAAAATTAAACACATGAATATACCACTTTATCGAGTTTTATTTTTATTTACGACTAGTTTCGAAAACGACATATGTTTTCATCTTCTGGTACAAATTAAAACATTAATACATTAAATTAAATCAAACATTAATTAACGTTTTAATTTTTACCAGAAGATGAAAACATCTGTCGTTTTCGAAACTAGTCGTAAATAAAAATAAAACTCGATAAAGTGGCATATTCAAGTGTTTAATTTTAATAAAATAAACATTTCAAATTCATTTCAAACCCTTATCCGCACCCTAATGATGCATAGGGCACTGCATTATATAAACGCAGTGTTATCTTGATCGTTAGCACATGAATGAAAGGTGATCGGCCCTCCGCTTCAGGTACCAGTCCAGGGTAATATGGAATAAATATTAGAGTGAAAAATCACTTATATTTATTTGACCCCCCTGGGAATCGAATCCGGGACCTACAGAACGGTAGCCGAGTGTGCTGACCATTACACTACGGATTTTGTTTTGTTTACAATTCCACATTTATAAACGATCACTTGTGTTTACAATTAAAATATTTTGTATTAGTTATGTAATATTTTAATCGTAAACACAAACGTACTTACATACAAAGATTTGATTTTTTTATCTCAAATTTATTTCGTAATTACTACTACTTATCTATTGTCTAATCTATTATAATCTATTATAATCTATTATAATCTATTATAATCTATGTCCGCCTCCGCAGTGTAATGGTCAGCACGCTCGGCTACCATTCTGGAGGATCCGGGTTCGATTCCCAGGGGGGGTAAAATAAATATGAGTGATTTTTTCGCTGTAATATTTATTCAATATTACCCTGGACTGGTACCTGAAGCGGAGGGCTGATCACCTTTCCTTCATGTGTAAACGATCAAGATAACACTGCGTTTATATGACGAAGTGCCCTATGCACCATTGGGGTGCGGATAAGGGTTTTATTATTTTATTATTGTGACACGTGTTTCGATGCATTCAGCACCATTATCATTATTAATAAACATATTTGCTGTTCTCGTAAATTAGCGAGAAACATAACACATTATGGTAACGCACAGAAACTACAAGATCCAAAACATAGAAACACATCAAACAAAATCTAACACATAACTCTTTTGGTCAAAGGCACAAAGGTACAAAATTTTACACATTTAACAAATTTTACTTGAGGATTTGCATTAGCGGAACGAATGAGTGAGGAAAGAATGATAAAACAAATTTATGAAGCGAATGTAGTTGGAAAAAGGAGTAGAGGAAGACTGAGAAAAACTTGGCAGGTACAGGTATGTCAAATACATGAAAGCGGTCAGGTCAGGCGTCGCAATAATTGGCGGGTTATATATGAGGAGATGCATGAACGTGGAAGAGGCGAAGATTGTTTGCAAAGACTGATGGGTGTGGCGTTCTATTGATGGCTAGCCAGTCAGTTTACAAACTTACTAGAGCGTGTAAGCAATGTGTGCATTTTTTTTAAATTACCTAACGTCCAAGTGACTCTGAAATATATCTACGGCTTATGCAACACCGCTTAACATGACCCTACTCAGATTTCAACTTTTTAAGTTTCATAGCCTATGCCTACTCGTGAGTGGATTTACTCTTTATGTTGGAAGTTACTATAATTTCATGTAATTCATTGTCAGCCTCCGTAGTGTAATGGTCAGCGCGCTCGGCCACCGTTCTGGAGGTCCCGAGTTCAATTCCCAGGGGGGTCAAATAAATATAAGTGATTTTTTCACTCTAATATTTATTCCATATTACCCTGGACTGGTACCTGAAGCGGAAGGCTGATCACCTTTCCTTCATGTGTTGACGATCAAGATAACACTGCGTTTACATGATGCAGTGCCCTATGCACCATTGGGGTGCGGATAAGGGTTCGAATGAATGAATTCATGAGTGAAAATTCTAGGCAAAAACACTCGCTGTAATGTGCGCAACTTTTGTTCGTGACTGTATATAGTATATTAAAGCGTACATAGGTAAAATTAAGTATTTATTTATTCCATATTTCTAAATCGTTCATTCATTAGTTTTTCATTCATAATCAGTTACCAACACAAGCCTAACTCCGACGGCATTATTTTATGCGTTTCAAATGACTTCTTTCCTATTCTGTCATATTGCCTCTTGAAGGCAAATATTTCAACGTCATAAAATGCAGCCGTGGATATTGTCGGGGGCTGCAAGGAAAACTAACAAAACTTTCAATTCGCAAAAGCAACTAATAAAACGTTTTTTCTTTAAAGAAATAAGTGTATGCATACAACACCAAAAAAAAAATCGGATTCGATTTAACACCTTACGGTGTTTGAAAATGATGCGGAATGCATGGAAACACGTCGGCTGTCTAAACTTAAAACACAGTAAGGGGCATTTTTTTGTGGTACGTTTTTTTTGCATTTTTGGACTAAGTAGAATCTACTTAGTCCAAAAATGCACTACAAAAAAAATGTCCCTTACTGTGTTTTGAGTTTGGACAGCCGACGTGTCACAGTAGATTTTAAGAAATAGTGGTAATTACTATGTAAAACGTTAATTAAAAATGGATAGATTTTTCCACAAAGTGACTGCCAAATCAATTAATGAAATTATAAATAATTCAATTAACTTCGTCAGTTGTATTATTTATTAGGGTTTTAAATTAACACCCAAATAATTCGTACTAACTCAAATGATGAGTTTAAATTTAAAACCCAAATGTAGCTATAGTTTTGACTTATATAGCTGTAACTTGATAAGTAATGGATCATTCTCATGATTGAAATCTGTAGAGAAGTAAGGGAGATATGAAGGTTTAAACTATACATATTTTAATAAAACGAAAAACGGACACCGCTATACGTCATCGGGTGTATTATGGGGCGTATCCCTTTATGTATCTGCTTTGTAGAGCTGTAATAGTAATAGTGTGGATTTAAATTTAATAGCGTTTCTGTGACGTCATTCGTTACCAACTTACGAAAACAACGTTTTTACGAAGTCGAATTTCGCAAATGAAAATGGTGAGTGAAAATATTGATTAAATCGCCTGTTATAAACACAAAACTAGTTTTTTTTTGGGGTCAAGGAATCTTGCATCCTTTATGTCACTGTGACCATATTAGGTCTATTGTGACCTCCCTCTGTATTACAACTTACTGCCAAGACCTACATGAGTCATATAAATCACGGCCTGTCTTGGTGGTAGGAGCTTCACCTTCTCGGAGTCCAGTAGAGGTCCTGCAAGGATGTGACTTCGTTTGTGAGCGAGTGCGTCACAATTGTAGAGAATGTGGATTGGCGTTTCGTTATCCTCCATACAAAATCTGTATACTGGGGAGTCATAAAGTGAAAATTTTGTCATGTGTTTCCTCAGTCTGCAGTGTCCTGTCAAGGTCCTGGTTAGGATCCTTACTTGTCTTACACAATCTTTTATAGGTTGAGTATGTAAAATGCAGTTATAGCAAATAAAAATCTATCAGCGGAAGCTAAACTGGCAGTGCACAACGGAGTCCTGGTTCCAACTCTAATGTATGGAAGTGAAACATGGAGTTGGCAAAAGAAGGATGAAAGTAGACTAATGCAGTCGAAATGCGATCTCTCAGAAGAATGTGCGACAAAACGATGTATGATAGATGTGTGAATAGTGAAATAAGGAAGGAATGCAAAGCTGAGATAAGCATTATCGATAAAATTAAGAAAGGTGTGTTGAGATGGTTTGGACATGTGGAACGAATGAGTGACGAAAGAACGGTAAAACAAATTTATGAGGCGAATGTTAGTGGGAAAAGAAGCAGAGGAAGACCGAGAAAAACATGGTACGATCAGGTATGCCAAATACTTGAAAGTGGTCAGGTTAGGAGTCGTAACAATCGGCGGGTATGTATGAGGAGATGCATGAACGTTGAAGAGGCGAAGAATGTTTGCAAGGACAGAGTGGTGTGGCGCTCTATTCTCTCTGCCTACCCCTGCGGGGAAGCGGCGTGATGGTTAGTTAGTTAGTTAGTTAGTTAGTATGTTAAATGAGATACTCCTCCCGAGTGATAATAATACCTTATTGATTTACGAGTTACCCTCATTGGCCTCTAGTCGCATTTCAAGTGTTTGCCCACTTCGCAGATTATAATTGATACACAAATGCAGCTAGTGGCTTGTCGCTCAGTTTGGTGGCTGGCCAGCTATGCAGCTCACGACGTGGCGGGGCTCGCGGGGCCCCCCTCGCGGGGCGCAGCCCTACATGGCTCCGGTCAGCCGCAGACCTCGTGGCACCTGGGACATATTATTCACATTTAATTAGCTGTTTATCATGACTGCGTATCGCGCATATACAGAGTGTGGCGAAAAGTACGTTTTAGAAATTATTTTACTAAACGCCATATTGATAATCACTTCTTTCTTTCTTTTTTTTTAACCCATATCCGCACCAAATGGTGCATAGGGCACTGCACCGTAGCCGCGCAGTGTTATCTTGAGCGTTAATTGCATGAAGGCAAGCTGATCAGGCCTGCTGCGCTGCTTGTACCAGTCCAGGGTGATATTAAATAAATATGAGAACGAAAATCACCCATATTTATTTTGACCCCCCTCCCTAGGAATCGAACCCGGGACTAAATCGAGCACGGTAGCCAAACGCGCTGACCACTACACTGCGCATCTGGACTTCTTTAGGGAAGGAAAATCTCGATTAATCGCATTTTGAAATCTCAACATAGATGAAGAAGAAAATGGAAACCTGTTAGCTTCTTATTTAGCAGAGAACCTTATTTCAAATCGCCCACTCCTTTCAAGAACGTCATAAATAAAAAAACTTGATTTTTCAGGAGAACGTTTTTAAAGTTTAAAAATATAATACAATGTATTAAAAATAAATATCAAGCCACTTATTAAACTTTTTCATATGCAACAGATCTTTTTAGGTAAAACCTGAAGGTTTTTTGTACATTCAAAAAATATTTAGTATATTTAAAAAAATTATTAAATAATACCTTTTCTTCAAAATGCAAAAACAACACTTTCTGCCCTGTAGCGGGTAAATATTAAGTTAAAAATATGCCTCTTTTGCTGGGATATAGTACATTTTCTGGGCATTCCGAAAACATGCTCAACTGAAAATTGTCAATTTTTGATTTATGACGTTCTTGAAAGGAGTGAGCGAAATGTATGCAAGATGCTTTTCCAAAGTTGGGAATTTTATAAAAATCCCCAACTATCCGAGACTAGATGGCACTGTTTAAAAAAATAATAAAGAATTATATTTTATTATTTATATTATGAATATTTAAAGCATTTACTTTGTGCTTAGTCATTTTTGCTTTTATATTTTTTTTACAAAAATGCTTGTAATATTTGTATATAACCACTCACCCAGATTTTTATGTCAACCGGTTTCGAGACGTACCCGTCTCTTCGTCAGACAATCGTCAGAACAACACCATGCAAATAATACTACCCGTCCGTAGTATTGTTTGCATGCTGTGGTAGTGATTGTCCTGACGAAGAGACGGGTACGTCTTGAAACCGGTAGACATAAAAATCTCAGTGTGAGGTTATATACAAATACTAACATTTTACTAAAATTTAAAAAAAAAGTAATTATACATATTTTTTTATGGTTCGCAAACGATGAAAAACACATAACATGAAATGAAATTCAGTGCAGTGCATTTAAATGTTTTTCATCAATTCGATGAGAACACAACAAACTTACAGAAACAATTAAAAGCACAAGTTAAATACATTATATATGATAGATGCAAAGCTGAGATAAGCATTATCGATGCAAAGCTGAGATAAGCATTATCGATAAAATTAAGAAAGGTGTGTTGAGATGGTTTGGACATGTAGAACGAATGAGTGAGGAAAGAACGGTAAAACAAATTTATGAGGCGAATGTTAGCGGGAAAAGAAGCAGAGGAAGACCGAGAAAAACATGGCACGATCAGGTATGCAAAATACTTGAAAGTGCTCAGGTTAGGAGTCGTAACAATCGGCGGGTATGTATGAGGAGATGCATGAACGTGGAAGAGGCGAAGAATGTTTGCAAGGACAGAGTGGTGTGGCGCTCTATTCTCTCTGCCTACCCCTGCGGAGAAGCGGCGTGATGGTTAGTTAGTTAGTTAGTTATATGATAGATACATTATTGTGTTAGTGATAACTAATATTTTCTCATTTGTTTCCTTTAAACATCCTTCGTACCTCACGTTTTTATACATGCCTATTTATTATACTCATTTATTGTTTTATATTTTACAATTCGCTCACTCCTTTCAAGAACGTCATAAATCAAAAATCGTCAATATTCACTTGTGCATGTTTTTGGAATGCCCAGAAAATGTACTATATCCCAGCAAAAGAGACATATTATTAACTTAATATTTACCCGCTACAGTGCAGGAAGTGTTGTTTTTCCAT
This sequence comes from Brachycentrus maculatus, assembly GCF_059751285.1. NCBI lineage: Eukaryota > Metazoa > Arthropoda > Insecta > Trichoptera > Brachycentridae > Brachycentrus > Brachycentrus maculatus. Next base: position 33,927 of record NW_028280877.1, on the reverse strand, counting down.
TTTGAAGAAAAGGTATTGTTTAATTATTTTTTTTAAAATATTAAATATTTTTAATATTTAATATTTTACCGACCGAAAAAGACTTGGCACGATCAGATCAATCAGAACCTAAAATCTGGCGGCGTCAAAAGTCTGCGTAATCGGAGGGCATGTATGACTAGATGTATGGATGTGAAGGAGGCTAGGAGTGTATGTCAGGACAGAAGAGTGTGGCTTTCCATCCTCTCTGCCTACCCCTGCGGGGAAACGGCGTGATGGTAGTAGTAGTAGTAGTAGTTAAATATTTTTCAAATGGAGAAAAAACCTTCAGGTTTTACCTAAAAAGATCTGTTGCACAGTAAAAAGTTCAATAAGTGGCTTAGTATTTATTTTTAATACATTGCATTATATTTTAAATCTTTAAAAACGTTCTCCCGAGAAATTAAGTTTTTTGATTTATGACGTTCTTGAAAGGAGTGAGCGAATTGTGCTAATTTTGTTTATTTCTTGTTTTCTTTCACTTTCTGATTTATGATAATTGTAAACCAATATTACATTTTTTTTATTTTTTTTATTTTTTTATTATTTGTATACATTTATTTAAATCACAATTTATACATATTTAGAACTTTTTTGCATATTTAGAACAATTTATACATATTTAGAACGAAGATATAAGAAAGGAATGTAAGGCTGAACGAGGAATAATTGAAAAGATTAGGAAGAGTGCTTTGCGGTGGTATGGACATGTGGAGCGAATGAATAACGAGAGAATGACTAAGAAAATATATGTGGCGAATGTGAGAGGGAAAACAGAACGTGGCAATCGAAAAAGACTTGGCACGATCAGATCAATCAGAACCTAAAATCTGGCGGTGTCAAAAGTCTGCGTAATCGTAGGGCATGTATGACTTGATGTATGGATGTGAAGGAGGCGAGGAGTGTATGTCAGGACAGAAGAGTGTGGTGTTCCATCCTCTCTGCGAGGAAACGGCGTGATGGTAGTAGTATTAGTGGAACTTATTTTTTTTGCAGAGACCCACCAAGCCACCTTGTGTGTCTTGTCGGTGTAAAGACAGAATAGACATTTCTAATGACATTTCATTGAACGTTATTTAAGTGTGATCAAGGTTTAATTGTTTAGTTTTTTTTCTGATTTTAGTTGTTTTTGTTTGCAGTGCGATAGATCTCCGATGGACTCTGGCGGCGAGGAGAGCGGGGAGGAGTCGGGAAGCGAACCTGAATCCCCGGGTCAGAGGCAACGCAGTCCCTCTCCTGAAGGGATGAACTTGCACAGGTATGTACAGTAGGGCCAGGATACTTTTTTTTTAAAATGGGATTTGCGTTTATTATTTACCTTGTTTATTATGTGCAAGGTTTATAGATCATTAAATGGATTTTTGTTTTCTCAAGTCAAAAAATTCTTCTTCTTCTTCTTCTTCTTTTTTGTAGATCCTAGGGATCTGTTTGTGCCTCCGCATGTCGCTCTTGGGATGTTGACTCCCAGCTGTCTTTCCATCTTTTCGGAGGTCTGCCTGGGGGTCTGCGTCCTTCAGGGTTGCCTTGGAGGGCGATACGTGGAAGTCTGTCTTCTGACATTCTGTTTATATGTTCCTTGACGTATCGCCTTCGTTGTCGTCCCCACCTCACGATATCCTCCGTCTTACACATGCTCCGGATGTCGGTATTTCTTAAAAAAATATGTGTTATTTTAATCTGTATTGGGAACAGGAGGGATAATCTAGTGTGGGCCAATCAGGAACTTGTCACCATTAGCTCATTGCTGGGAGGAAACCACGTAAAACTCCTCAGGAAAAGCCGGACTGCTGACTGTCGTCAAAAGACCTTCCGTTCCACTAAAAGAAGGGTTAGGCATTTTGTGTCCTAGCTTGGTTTATGTTACCAATGTCTTTAACTATTTTTATCATGTATGATACCAGCTCTCGTGAGAGTTCCTTATGAACTATCATGGATCCGATGTCAGATAAGTTCTTACCCAGGCTCCTGCAATGGAAGTTCAATCACCCTGCAAAACTTCATGCATTATATCGACCACTTGAAAGTCGGAACAATCTTCGGGTATGTATGGGGAGATGCATGTATGTGGAAGAGGCGGAGATTGTTTTCAAGGACAGAGTGGTGTGGCGTTCTGTTATCTCTGCCTACTACTGTGGGGAAGCAACATGATGGTTAGTTAGTTCAAATCATATATGGTTGAATCTTGAACCATTGGAACCATGCAACTCCTACTGCATATTTATATTTGGGAAGTCCTATATTCTCTGAAATAAATAAATCTGATTTTTTGTGTTAAATTTCTAGGGATGCCGGACCTGATGGCATATTTGGTCCAGGAGGTCCAGTTCTATATCCTCCAGGCGTCATCTTGAGTTTAGCTGCTGCAGCGCAGGAACAAGGTACAACACATTTCAACAAATTGCCTTCAGCCTCAACCCTTTGCCCATACCTTGTACTGGTATCCTGGTGAAGAAATAGCTCAAGCTTATTTGACCGTAGTAACGGTGGAAGTAGTAGGTTATAATGAAGTCATGGGCTAGAAATATTAGAAGGAAAACCTTTGTGTATCAAAGATTCAATCATGTTGTACTGTGTGAAAATATTTATATGACCTCCCTCTTGAGAATCGAACTAGGGATCTCCAGTGTGGTAGCCGAGCGTATGGAGGCACTATGGAGGCTGAGAATTCATTTAGGTTAGTTGAATTTCGATAGATGTGGAATCCAGTTGTGAATTTGTGAAGTATATAGCTTACTGCAATTGGACATTGGTGAAACTCATTTAGAAACAGTTCACATATATTTTTTTAAAGAGAGAGCCTGAAATAACAATTTAAGATTTCAACATTTTTTAAATTTTTTTATTAGTAGACGCTTGACTATAAAATTGACGTTTCTGCTTCTCTCACCCAAAACAAGACATATTTAGTTTCAATTGGTTTATGCAAGACAGAGTGGTGTGGCGTTCCATTCTCTCTGCCTACCAATGCGGAGAAGCGTCGCGATGTTAGTTAGTTAGTTTTTTTGGTTTGGGCGTTTGTGAAATATTCACATCCACAATTTCTTTCCTTACTCCAACTTACTACTTTCCAACCTGAAGACTAGCTACTAACGAGGCTTAGTGGGTTATTCCTTTAAAAAAATATCCTTAGGGCGTTTGTCCACTACACTGAATTACACGGAATGTTACCGTCCGGCACGTCAGTTAGCGTTTTAAAACAACGATTGGCTTGGATTGCCATGTGCTTTTGTCCATGGTTTTCGGATCGGTTCTCCTGATGGGTGCGTGAACACGTTGCGCGTAGATCTGATCACTCTTAACTGTCGTATTCGCTTTCATTTTTCAAAACCAGACTGCCGGACGGTCAAATTCCGGGTAGTGGACAATCACTTTTAGAGTGAAAAATCCAGTGCCTGAATAAATATTAAAACACTGTTTGTATTTAGTCTTAAATTTAATGAAATAAAAATCCTTTTTTTATTTGTTTAATACAGTTACAAAAATTATTACAATTTAATTCATTAGCTACACATATCTGCTTACAAAAATCTCATACTAGTTACACGTGCCTCTCCAAAAAGAAACCAAGCTCTTGTGCTTAGAGAGGACTTACACTCGATGTGTATTGATTGTACCTAATTTAGGACGTATTGCAGTCTTTTTTTTTTGTATCATTTTTGTTTTCATGTAAGATATTTTTAATGAAATAAAACAGTATTTTAACACATTGTTTTAACATTTGTTGGTCGAGAGCAGGAGTCTTTTATAATATAATAATAATAATATAATAAAACCCTTTTCCGCACCCAAATGGTGCATAGGGCACTGTGTCATATAAACGCAGTGTTATCATGATCGTTTTTACACATGAAGGAAAGGTGATCAGCCCTCCGCTTCAGGTACCAGTCCATGGTAATATTGAATAAATATTACAGTGAAAAAATCACTTATATTTATTTTACCCCCCTTGGGAATCGAACCCGGGACCTCCAGAACGGTAGCCGAGTGTGCTGACCATTACACTACGGAGGCGGACGTCTTTTATAAGCGTCCTATTTGCTTACTTTGGGTAGAGCGTGAGAGACGCCGAAAACATTGCACAGGTCGCAACTGGGTTTGCGATTACTTGTGATTGGTATACTGAGGGTCGGGCGGCAGACTGTCCGAGTATAATTAGGATCGAGGTCGATGAAAACACCGCCCGACAGCAATGTGTCAATATTTTCTAATATTTTGAAATCTGTATGGAGATTGTTGAAATATTTGATTTCCAAATATTTGGTGTTGCACTTTGTTATTTTAATATCATTTCAGAATCTCGGGAATGTACTTTTTTTTTAAGATTTAGACCCTATAAAGTTTTCTCCGTTTTCATAGCATGGACCTTTTCCTTTTCGTTTCTTTTAGAGAAGCAGACGGGGCTCCTTTCTACTCGCGGGTCCCTCACGTTACCCCAGGGACAGGATCTGATGACCTCGAAAAGCAATCCCAAGGAGTTCAAAGAGATTTGCAACCGTTATAGAGAATTGATCATGTCCAATCAGTTCAGTGCAAGTTAGTGAAGGAGTTACTTGCTTCCCTAACCCGCCGCGTCCAGAACGGGGTCCCAGCACCCCCAGTGGCTTTTGTCTTACAACATTTTGAGTGTGTCCAAATATTTGTTTACAAATCTGGATTATCTCCACTATAGGAGTTATTTTTAATTTTTAATTCACTTCTTTCTTTCTTTTTAACCCTTATCTGCACCCAATGGTGCATCGGGCACTGCATCGTAGCGACACAGTGTTATATTGATCGCTAATTGAAAGTTTCATATTGATTTAATATCATTTTTATTTTAAGTTTTACTTAGTACATACCTACCACTATCTCTTAAAATCTATTGTGAAACGTATTTTGATCATTTTCAAACGTCATATGTGAAGCTAATTCTTAATTTTAAAGTTGTGTCCTTGGGATGTTGAAGGTTGAAGAGGGAGTAGGAGCTGTTTCTTATTTTGATTTTTGATTTTTTTCTTATCAGTGGGAATATATTGAAAAATAGTGGTATTTACTAAGTAAAACTGAATATAAAAATGAATAGATTTTAGCACAAAGTGACTGCCAAATTAATTAATTTATTTTTTTTTTACATTAATGACATCTCAACATGTAATCATTGGTAGAAATTGGTCAATGTTACATGTGTGTAAAGTGATCACTTAATCAGTCTATGACAGGTCGTAAACCCTGTAAATGTGCAGACTTCCATATTCTTCTTCGTCTATGTTGAAATGTCATAAATGTTTTTGATCTTATTAACCCTTTGAGTGTCTGGAGATATTAGTAAGACTGTTCCCGGTAGGCCGTAACATCAGATTTGCTGGGTCCTACGCCTTATCTCTTTATTCCTTACAAAATCGAACCACCGCACGCCTAAAATTCTCCGCAGACACCTATTCTCAAAGCTCAGTACACGGCTGCTCTTGGCCCTTGTAAGGTGCCATGTTTCACAACTGTATAAGAGAATAGGAGCAATGCAATCATTGAATAAGCGGCATTTGGTCTTCACCAATATATTGTTTTGAATATTGAAAGCATTTACTTTGTGGATCATATTGATATATTATTTTGAGAAATAAAAAGACTTTGTGTTTCGATCCACTCACATTTTTATTAACCAACTAGTTTCGGCAACAACCTGTTGCCCTCCTCAGTCATAAATTAAACCCTGAAGAGGGCAACAGGTTGTTGCCGAAACTAGTTGGTTAATAAAACTGTGAGTGGGTCAAAAAACAAAGTCCATTTATTTCTCAAAATAATATAATTCACCAATATATACCACAAACTTATATTACCATACCACAAAGTAAACAATCCTTGTAACCCATTTCGGACGGGTGATTTTACGCTTGCAGACCGCTGGCGACAGGATTTGATAATTGTGTACGTATACAATAGTTTAGACCTTAACTAAGAGATCGGTACATAATATTCATATAAAAACATAAAATAATTTATTCTTTTCTGACATTAAAACAATGCCCGCGCAGAAGGTAAAAATACCCTTCCCGTCCTTAGTGTGTTAATATACAAAAAAATATATTTAAAGAATTGATCACCTCTTTTCAGGCGGTAGCGGGCAGCCGCAGTTCATCACCATCCCTCTCTCCATGGCGATGGCGGCCGCGGCGGCTTCGCAGACCACCACCACGGCTTCGCAGCACGGAAACCAGCACCAGGCGGGCCAGGGGAACCAGACCAACGGGCTCCAAGACCTCTCTAGGACCGGCAGGAAGTGACCACAGCCGGCCTAAAGACCGCATAGCTACACACTGTCATATTAGGATTTTTAAATTGTCAAGATTATAATACAACACTGCAGTCCCTTGGTAATCAGTGGGTTATATTTCTGGATATGTTCAACATCTCAACATTGATGAAGAAGAATTTGGAAGTCTCGGTATTTACAGGGTTCACGACATGTTGTAATTCACATATTCATTCAAACCCTTATCCACACCCAAATGGTGCATAGGGCACTGCATCATAGAAAACGCAGTGTTATCTTGATCATTAATTAACACATGAAGGAAAGGTGATCAGCCCTCCGCTTCAGGTACCAGTCCAGGGTAATATTGAATAAATATTAGAGTGAAAAAATCACTTATATTTATTTGACCCTCCCTAGGAATCGAACCCGGGACCTCCAGTACGGTAGCTGAGCATCCTTACTATTACACTACGGAAGCGGACTTCCAACTTCACATATACATTATGTATATATTGTTCTTCTCCGTCTTAGTCCTCATTACTGAGAGTTGTGACCCTTGTGAAAGTAAACACTCTTCTCCAGTTATCCTTTGACTGCACTGCACTTAACGCTCCAACCACCGAGATGTCTGCTGCTGCCTTAACTTCATCGGTCCATCGTGTGGGGATCTTCCTCTCCCTCTCTTCCCCTCCAGGCTACCAATCACAACCAGTCATTTCAGGCCATCCTCATTGCCACACGCAACGTGTTCAAAGAACTGAAGAATCCGTCGTGTGCAGACACTGGTAACTCCGTTCGTCTGTGAATATCTGAAACCTCAAATGCCTAGGGACTATTGTGTATTATTTTTCTAAAATTAATATCGCCTTTGAAAACTCTGTCATATTGAGTATTTCATCTTTACAGATCAAGTTCTTCCTCAGGTGATTACTTCACGTAACACCATCTTTGGACGGAACTCATAATTTTTATATATATTAATGAAAAAAAACAACTTTTTTTTACATTTTTAAAAACTTATCTAGGTTTTCATTTAGCCAGTTGGTATAGTGGTTGGCGCATTTATCTATCATGTGTTTAGATCCAGGCTTTGATTTTTCTCAAATTTAAATAATATTAAGTTTTTTTTTGCTGTATTGTTTTTGATGGCTCTGTGTCTTCCGTGTTGGTCTGGGCTGTAGAGGGATCTGTGTGTTGGCCACTGACTAACAGAACTAAGTAGCTACTTACCCCTATTACACTGCAGCTAAGGAAGCACATCGCTCACACCTTTCAAGAACGTCATAAATTAAAAAAACTTGCTTTTTCAGAGAACGTTTTTTAAGTTTAAAAATATAATACAATGTATTGAAAATAAAAACCAAGCCACTTTTTGAACTTTTTACTGTGCAACAGATCTTTATAGGTAAAACCTGAAGGTTTTTTCTTTCTGCCCTGTAATGGGTAAATATTAAGTTAAAAATATGCCTCTTTTGCTGGGATATAGTACATTTTCTGGGTATTCCGAAAACATGCACAGCTGAAAATTTGAAAAAAAAAAATGACGTTCTTGAAAGGAGTGAGCGACATGTCAAAAATTAGACTGTATTCCCGTCTGCAGATTTTGTATTGAGGATAGCGAAACACCCATCCACATTCTCTATACTTGTGACGCACTCGCTCACAATCGAAGTCACATCCTTGGAGGACCACTACTGGACTCTGAGAAGATGAAACTCCTAACACCAAGACAGGTTGTGAGCTACATGACTCACAAAGGTCATAAGAGTGAGCAGGAAATGGAAAAGCAGCAATGGCTGGTGCACGTATGTAAACAGTACACCGAACCAATCTTTTTCTTCTTCAAACCCTCATCCGCACCTGATGGTGCATAGGGCACTGCATCATATGAATGCAGTGTTATGTTGATCATTAATACTTACTTCTTCACATTCTTTCCTTCGAAAGATGATAAGCCCTCTGCTTCAAGTACCAGTCCAAGGTAATATTGAATAAATATAAGAGTGAAAAAATCACTTATATTTTATAATTAAAATGTAACATTGTTTTAAAATCACTATAAATATTTGATTATAACTTAATTATAATTTTTACCGGTTTCGAAACTATCCGCTTCTTTATCAAGACTTATTAATACTAGTATTAATCGGTTTTGATAAAGAAGCGATTAGCTTCAAAACCAGTAGTCATTATAATTAAGTTATAATAAAATAAATATAGTAATTTTAAAACAAAATTACATTTTAATTATAAAATGAAAAATCACAAAGTCAATGCTTCAAATATAAATTATATTCACTTTTATTTATTTGACCTGGGAATCAAACCCGGGACCTCCAGTACGGTAGCCGAGCTATCTGACCATTACACTACGGAGTCGGACAATCAGTGTGCAATCACTCTTATACCTCGCTTTTTTATGCATATTTTTAAATATACTTTTAGTTTCAACAGACATGGTATAAAAATGCCTTCACTTCTGTTAACCACGACAGCCCTCAACATTATATTCAACATAAATTGTAAGTTTTATAATGCGTCATAGATATTAATATAATGGATGTAAAAATCAAAGAGTGACTGATATGTCAATTATGGTTACTGCCTAGATAACGAAAACTTAATCTAAAAAAAATATACACAAAATTTTGTTAAATTAATCAATTGTATAACTTAATAAATAAAGGTGCTGTACTTGAAAATTAGCTTGTATAAAATTGTTGTCAAAAAGATTTAGGAATTTAAAATAATCGTTTTGTGAACATTGTCTTTTCATGTTTTAATTTGAGATTAAACATGTTTGGGGAATCAAAGCCAAGAATATGTTGTGTATGAAGAAATTTAGATATTTGAGAATTGGCCCGTATTTTAACACATTTTTTACGGCGTACAAATATTTGTGTTTCAGAAACCTTTTGTTGAGGTTGTGTGCACATTTTTGTGCATTTCAGAAAACTTATGTTAGGCGGTGAGCACATTTTTGTAAATCTTATGTTGTAGCAGTGTGCACATTTTTGTGCATTTCAGAAACCTTATGTTGAGGTGGTGTGCACATTTTTGTGCGTTTTAGAAACCTTATGGTGAGGACTGACCGGAACATTTCGTCGTAACGTAATGTCGTGACATCGCTCGCGGCGAGCATCAGTCAGCATCCAAAACTATGGATGGAGCGCTCGGCTCGCTGTACTGACTATACGAATACTCGCATCGTAACATGTTACGTTACGATGAAAATGCTCCGGTCAGTCCCAACCATTATGTTGCTGCAGTGTGCACATTTTTGTTTGTTTCGAGTACCTTAAACTTCATTTACAAAAAACACATCTTAAGCATCTAATTTGCATTCTTAATTTTAGTTTAACTAATTTAACAAAATACCACTAATTCATAAAATCTATCATGACCTGTATTTCGATAAACTCCATCAAACACCGTATACATTTGAAAATGATGCGGAATGCATTGATACACGTCTCACAATAGATATTAAGAAATAGTGGTATTTACCAAGTAAAACAAAAATTAAACATGGATAGATATTACCGTAAAGTGACTGCCAAATCAAGTAATGAAAAATATCAATTTCTTGCAATGTTTGCTTAGCCGTGTGGCGGAAAGCTGTCACTATATAACAAAAATATTTTCAATTCTTCTCTGTCATCATTCTTTCAATGTGATCTTATATCGCCCGCTCAAATTACGTTTCTCAAACAAACTTCACTGTAACCAATGCGTTAGATATGTTTAACCTGTTATTAAACATAAAAATCTGACGCCGATTCTTCTATGAATGCTTAAATTTCTTCAACTACTTTCATCTCAAACTAATCAAAGCCTTGCTATCATTGTTGTGTAAAACTATGGGTGTACATCAATTCACAAATTGTGATTTTTTTAAACTGGTACATTTTGACAAGTCGGAATAAATCGGGAGGTTGGTAACAGTGGAGTGTTCATGTCGGTTTGGTTTATATTAAAGTTTCAACAAAATCTACCATTGATTGGTAGCAATTACGATTACACAGCCATGGATTATTTTGATTGTTTTTTAAACATATTTTTTATTGGATGATAAATTAACATTTAAAAAAATTAATCAATCTTTTAAGACAAGATATAAGAGTGAATAGAGAGTTTGTTAAACTATCTATATTTTATATTTTGACATCTCAACATAGATGAAGAAGAATATGATAGTCTGTGTTTTTATAATGGTTGGTCCTCAATCATAAAATATTTATACATAACTAAATGGCATTGTATTTTTTTTTTGTATATCGATGAAGGCTTCTGCATTTTTTAAAAATAACTAGGTTAAACTCACGAGAGAATATCACTTTCACATTGTGATTTTTTAAACGTTGTAATCTCTCATTAATTAAATTTATTTTAATTTTTTGTGTGACAAAATAAACAAATCTTTTTTATATCTTACAAATAAATTCGGATAAAGAAACATGAGTTGGTTATTTGAATTTTGTTTTTTAAGCATACAATTTGTATTTCTCTATCACTTATATTTAAGGCTGTATTGTATAAAATTACATCATACAAAATGCAAAAAACAAATATCTACTTTGCATTGTTTTAAAGTTATTTTATATTCTTATTTACCAACCTCCTTTACCATCTAATAAATAGTGGGGTCACAAACCTAATTTTTTCTATATTTCTGTTCTTAAACCACAAACAAATTATGCGAAAAGTAACAATGTCAAATGGATTTATCCATTCTGTACACCATAAAAATGACCCTTCAAAACAGTACTTAAAGAAATTAAATAAACATTCTTAACTGAGAACGGAAATTTTGGTAGAATCATGCGTTAATCTATTATTTATAATTTAAAATAATATGTATTTTATTCTATGTATCAATTTTAAATCAAACACAGATTTTTTGAGTCTACTAAGTTGTATTTTATTAACAAAAACACATAAAAAATTATATTGTGACAAGTGTTTCGCCTTGTTAGGGCATTATCAAACGAATGTGAAGATCAAATGGACTACGGTCCTTATGTAGCTATACAATTCTAAGTGACAGTTTTAACACGAGCAGCAATAATTTAAAAAAAATGTATTTTATTCATTTTTAAACCAATTTGAATGTAAATGTCTTATAAAGCCTTTTTTGACACACAAAATTGTACCTATGTATTTTATGAAGTTTTATCTCTTTCATCAATGTGTAATAATTAAAGTGCGAAAGGGAAACATATAAGCAATATAAAAGTTAAATATTAGCAAACATAATCAAATATGTATACTACTGCCATCTATGTAATCAAATTCTAACTAAGTCTACCAGCAAATATTAATATTACTGAAAATAAAAGTTTTATTTTCAACAATTTGTTGCAATATTATTAATGAATTTAGCTATATTAAGCATCTTTTTAAGCAGTCATTGATCAAACATTGGTTTATGAATATATAACCAACAACATTTGTCATTTTTTGTGTAAACTATGTCATTGTCAAGATTATCGAGTTGAAAGTTGTTAGTATTTGAGTAAAATAATGTCATTATTAGCGTACATACCTTCAAACCCTTGTATCTCATCGCTTTGAATTTGTTTACAATATAAACATAGAAATAAACAACGCAAAGGGTCATTTGGTGTCTGTAAAATTGTTATAAAAACTATACTCACAATGAAACTTCTCATTTCTTATTTAATATCTGGATCTAATTTAATCCTAGACCATGGGACTTGTTTTAACGTACCTTAACATATTTTTATTGGGCGGTTTTTTCATCAATCCCGACCCTAATTATACTCAGACAGTCTGCCCGACCCTCAGTATACTAATCACAAGTAGCCACAGACTCAATTGCAAACTGTACAATGTTTCTTGTTGTCTTTCGCACTCTACCAAGAGTAAGCAAATATATCGCTTATAAGCGTCTCCCGCTCTCTACCAACAGCATGTAAAAGATGCTTTTAAGCGTTTCTCGCAAACAATGTGTTAATACGGGACTATCGCAAAATGTACTATGATAAGGAAAACCCACATTTTACCAAAAACATTTCATAGAAACGTTTACAACATAAATGCAACATGCTTTTAAGAATTTTATATAAAAAATGAACATAAAATATTGGTAAAACACTAAGATATATGCTAGTTGTCACAACGTTCTTTACATGTGTTGCCTCGGTGCTTCACACAGATTGGGTGACTGTCGTAAATTTTACGAATGTCCCATAATCTAAAGTTAACCGGAAGAGAAACATAGAAATAAACAACGCATAGGCTCGGTCAGTGACCGTAAAAAATATTATAAAAGCTACACTTATACTGGTCTGCAAATTGCTTATTCTTCTCTGGTCTTAATTTTTTAACAATAAAACTATCGCTGATATTAATATTTTACTATGTGTATATTTTGAATTTAAATCTGCTTTATTTAAAATAAATTTTCAAGGCTTAGCCTGTTTTTTTATATGAATTTTTTTATTTGTATTTTTACTATATTGTAATAAATAAAAAAACCACATCAATTTTGTAATAAATTTTATTTGATTGTTTACTTATTGACATGACACAAAATGTATACTATTATTTTGTTGAAATTAAAATCTCTGTTAAAATTATACGTTTTTGTTTATATATTTATTTATTTATTCTTCCGTAGATTGCAGACCTGTATCTACAAGTTAAGTTTTGCATAAATGGTATCAGCATCACCACAAATGAATCGTTGACATCTCAACATAGATGAAGAAGAATAAGTCTGAGTATTTATAGGGATTCAGTGATCCCTGACAGTTCTTACGACAGGGTGGTTTATGAGATCATTTTATATACCTGTAACATTCATATATACATACATATAACCTTTATCGGCATCTGATGGTTTCATAGGTGTGATGGCGATGGCACTACATGAGATAAATGCAGTGTTATCTTTATCGTTAACACATGAATGATAGGTGATCAGCCCTCTGCCTCAGCTACCTGTACAGGGTAATATGGAATAAATATAAGAGTGAAAAATCACTTATATTTATTTGACCTTCTATTCACCAATAAATAACCATTCTTTATTTAAGTTTTACTAGGTAAATATTACTATTTCTCAAATTCTATTGTGATATGTGTTTCGATGCATTCCGCATCATTTTTACGGGTTTGAATGCATCGAAACATGTGTCACAATAGATTTGAATAAATAGCGGTATTTACCAAATAAAACCTAATTAAAATGCGCAGATATTACCACAAAGTGGCTGCCGAATCAAGTAATGAAATTCACCATTCTAACCACGATTGACGACCACACTACTCAAATTTCGGAAGTTCTATATACGAGTATATTCTTTAATTGACACCTTCTTTCATATGCGAGTTCTTGGCACCATCTATGATTGAGTTGGATAAGTTTTTTTATTTAGCAGAGACCTTCATGAAATGTGTGTAAGATTCTTCCCGAATTGTTTTACATACTGGAATACGCCTGAAAACTTGATTTAAAATTTAGATTAAACTTATAACAGTTATTTTACTCTCAATATTTTGAGTATGTTTTGTGAGTATGGGACCTATACGTATTAGTAATGTGAAACTTATCCAAGCTATTACAAATACGGGTATGCAACCCTGAGTCCTTAAATTGCTTCTATTCTCCTTTTCCTACCTACTCTTTCTCCTCCATTTCCCTTATATATATATACCCTAATATCGGTAGTGTAAAAGCAAAGGGGTATATCTGTCTCACACCAAATTTGTGAAACTAAATATTTTTTTCGGATGGCATATGTACATATCTTTAAAAAAAAAAAATGAGTATTGCAACTACAGCTATATCCTTTTCCTAGATTATGGAATACACTATTTTAGGCGTTTTGTAGAACAAACTTAAAAAAAGAAAAATTTGACAGATATACCCTTTTGTCATTACACTACTGATATTTATCATCAATGTTCTTCAATCTGAATATTAGTTTAAAAAATAAAAAAACAAATTTATGGATAATTATGGGTATTTATTTATAGGCGTCCATCATTACTTGGATGGACGCCTATATGGAGTATTGGGTAAATTTACTTGGATGGATTTGCCCCTATTATCCTGACATTGAATCCTAGTTTCCCCAACTTCTATACGTCTAGTTATACATGTCCTTCAGTTACGAAGACTTTAGACAACCTGGTTTTATGTTCCGACTGATTGGGTAGCGCTTAGAAGAGAATGCAATAACGCATGGGTATATTATGCTTGCTATCATTTGAAAATATGCTTCTTGCCTTATGTTTTTCTCATTTATTTCTTTTAAATATGCTTCTTATGCCTATTTATTAAACCTGTTTATTGTTTTTATATTTTGCCATGTATTAGAATTGTTTTGGTTATTTAAAAAAAAGTTTTTGTTACTTTATTATTTGTGTTCCAGTCTTGTTAACCTTAATCCCATGTTCCAAAATGAGAAATAGAAATTACTCATCCGGAATATTATATGTAGGTATATCGCTCACTCCTTTCAAGAACGTCATAAATCAAAAATCGTCTATTTTCAGTTGTGCATGTTTTCGGAATGCCCAGAAAATGTACTATATCCCAGCAAAAGCGGCATATTTTAAACTTAATATTTACCTACTATAGGGCAGAAAGTGTTGTTTTTGCATTTTAAAGAAAAGGTATCGTTTAATTATTTTTTTAAATATCCTCAATATTTTTCAAATGGAGAAAAAACCTTCAGGTTTTACCTAAAAAGATCTGTTGCACAGTAAAAAGTTCAATAAGTGGCTTGATATTTATTTTTAATACATTGTATTATATCTTTTAACTTTAAAAACGTTCCCCTGAAAAATCAAGTTTTTTGATTTATGACGTTCTTGAAAGGAGTGAGCGATATATGACTTATGTATGTAATATGTTTTTGAAAAAAAAAAAGCAAGATTTGAATATTGCGAACAAAACAAAAACGTAGGTGTTTTAATTTGTCGTTTATTTTTATTGGTCGTTGAGTTTTGTATAATTTAAGTGTAGATATGTATGTGAAAAACAAAGAACAGATGACAGCATGAGTCAGAGGAAAACATCGGCCATTGTCCACCGTCCGCCATGTTGGATAGTTGGGTAATGTGCCAAAAATGGGCCGGCCATTTGCAATTATTATTCGCAATGGCAACACCGAACTACGCACTTGAAGCGGACTTGCGTATTATCTGTCGGATTATGATAATTGTTTTATGATAATTATTTAATGATAATTTATTATAATACCCACCTTGCCGACAAGACCTGCAAGCGCTGGTGACAAAAGTATCTACTTTCTGTGTGCAAGGAAAATGATTTGCCGATGAATGCTGACAAACCCAAAATCATTGTTTTTGAAAGAGATAAATATAGATCTGGGTGTAAAATAATAGTCAATTGGTAAATTTTAGAACAGGTAGATTATTTCGTATATTTGAAAAATATTTTTTTAAGGGATGAAGAGATTGATAAAGCTGGGAAGAGAAAAAAGCAATTACAGCAAATATAAACGTAGGTGTCTGCGAAAGCTAAACGAAAATCGATAGGATTGATTAAGTTGCCTTCATATTTTAATAAATAATAAATACCATTGCATAAATTTTACAGTGCCCTATGCACCATTGTGTGCGATTAAGGGTGAGAGTAGCAGTTATTTTTGGCACCTTTCATCCCTGAAGAAAACAAGGCAAAAGATGTATCGCTTGTCGAAAGCAGTTTAAAAAAGAATACTTTGAATATAGTGGTTATAAACAAAGTTTGTGTTTTAATTGTGGTATTTTAATTATTGTAAATGTAGCACAAAATATCAGCATTTTTTTCACATATATTGACATCTCAACATGGAAGAATACGGTAAGTCTGGGAATTTACAGGGCTTACGACCTGTCATAGGCGGGGGGTGATTGCTTTGTATACATTTAACATTCACCATTCTACCCATGATTGATTTATATATACATACGTATACATATATTATATGTGAGTTCCTAATAAATTATTGCTTGGTTGTCAATCATGGGTAGAAAAGTGAATTTTATACGTTACAAGTGATTTACTTAAACCTGTTAATACCCAGACATCCATATTCTTCTTCATCTATGTTGAGATGTCAATATATGAATAACTCCCAAGTAGAGAAACCCAGATTTGTGAATAAGAATTTGAACACTTAAAATATTCAGTTTGAAAAAATGTTACTTGCAACTATGTATGTAATTTAATCTAAAAAAGACTCGTGCGCACTTGGGTATGATTCTATGTTAATTTCACGTATATCTGTACTGCGATCGAAATAATAATTAAGACTGCAATTTTTGATTCCTTTGAATATCAAACACAATGAGGAGGAAATGTTTACAAAATGATTTCATATTATCCGGTTCAGATTTCTATTCAATTGCCTATCAACGTTTAATCAAAATAATTATTTTCATATGTAATATTATGACGTATTCGCGAATATGAACAATAAACCGATTCGAATATAATGCGAAACCAAAAATGGAGCTGTACCATACAAAGGAGTTTCAGGAGTACCTACCTACTCGTACACTGGAATATGTCGAACGGCGGTATGTGTCATCTATTCAATTTTGAATAAAATCATCAATAAGTATTGAATTATAATATATTTTATTAGTTTACGCTGATCGAATTACTGATTGAGTAGGTAACACGAGTCATTATAAATTTTAAGAGATAGTGGTATTTCTTCTTATTCTTCAAACCCTCATCCGCATCATATAAACGCAGTGTTATTTTAATCGTAAACACATGAAGGAAAGGTGATCAACCCTTCGCTTCAGGTACCAGTCCGGGGTAATATTAAATAAATATTAGGGTGAAATATCACTTATATTTATTTGACCCTATCCTTGGAAACCAAAACCGAGACCTCCAGTACGGTAGCCGAGCGTGCTGACCACACAGGCAGATAGTGGTATTACCAAGTAAAAATGAAATACATAATGGATAAATATAATTAATGACTGGAACCAACCATTGCGTCGCTTCCCCGCAGCGGTAGGAAGAGACGACAGAATGTCACACGAATCTGTCATTGCAGATAATGTTCACCTCTCTCATGCATCTTCTCACACATACCCACCAGATTATACAAAATCTCAACTTTACCTCTTTCAAGCATTTAAATACTTCATGATGCCAAGATTTCCTCGATCTTCCTCTGCTTCTATTACTAACCGCATTGACCTCATAAATTTGTTTTACTTTTCTTTGTTCACTCATTCGATTTATGATACATGCCCAAACCATCTCAATACAACTTTCTCAATTCTATCGATAATGCATATCTCGGCCTTGCATTCTTTCCTTGTATCACCATTCGAACATCTATCATACAACGATTTGCCGCACATTCGTCTGAGAGAATGCGATTCGAATGCATTCAGTCTACTTTCATCCATCTTTTGCCAACTCCGTGCTTCGCTTCCATACATTACCTTAGGAACTAGGACTCCATTGTGTACTGGCAGTTTAGCTTTATATTAACATATATAACCTTTATAACATTAATATATATTTACATTAATATGTATTAATATGAGAAAATTAAAGCCACTATGGGAATTTCGGAGTCCATTTTATTCATAAATACTGGATTTGTCTTACTTAGAGTTACCATTGATCAGTGGCGGTACTTCCCTAGAAGCCCAAAAGCCCGGCTTGCCTAACAACTCCAAATAAAAATGATTAAATCTAGACCAAATGATTAAAAATACATAATTAATGCATGACTATTTTTAAATTATCGCGCACTTACATGATTATTAAACACTATGCATGCCATTATATGGTGATGGTACTTTATTATAGTGAACATTTTCTTTATTTCAAGGTGATGGCTATAACTTACAAAAGTTACATGTTAGCATATTTTTACAATGATGACAATACATTGTTTATATTTATAATACTTTCTGGGTGCTTACTATACTGGGAATGATATGAGGTGAAGAAATTATAGGTACATCATGTATTCACGAATGTGAAAAATAATGGGCTTGCCTTACTGGTAAACCCTAGGCACGCCACTGCCATTGATATATAGCTATGGGAAAATGGAAGGAATTAATGCTTATCTCTAATCCCTCTTACAAACAGGCCACAGGGACTACGACAAGAAGAAGAAGAAGAAGAAGAATATTTCAGTCTTGCATTCTTTCCTCATATCATAATTCAAACATCTATCGTACATTGTTTTGCCTCACATTCTATGTATAAAAACCAACCATTTTTTTAGCAACGTGCGACCCATATAAATACCGTATTAAATGACACTATTTATCTGGACAATAGATTCTTGGAATCGTAAAATCGCTAATGAAAACGCGATTGAAATATCTGTCGGCGCGTGCGCAGTGTGCTAACGGAGTTTGCATTGAAAGGCGTCCCAAAATGGCCGTTTCCGGCGGCCGCCACTTCCGCTGGACGCGCCGTCCCGGGGAACATGCAAAACGGCCAACACAACAGCCGAGGAATATTAATTTTTATTATAATCACATTGACATCTTGATTTGCACGTAGACATCAGAGAATATCTTAATTAGTAGTACCTACTAATGTGCAAAGGCAAATAGCCGCATGTTAAAAACAGTAGTTATGAGATAAACGAGTTTATAATTTACTTAAAATAATGCTTTTTGCCAACACATATCGCTCACCCCTTTCAACAATGTCACATATCAAAATTTGCCAATTTTCAGTTGTGCATGTCTTCGGAATGACCAGAAAATGCACTATATCTTAGCAAAAGCGGTATATGTTTTAACTAAATACTTAACCCGCTACAGGGAAGAAAGTGTTGTTTTTGCATTTCGAAGAAATTCATTCATTCATTCGAACCCTTACCCGCACCCCAATGGCGCATAGGGACTGCATCATATAAACGCAGTGTTATCTTGATCGTTAACACACGAAGGAAAGGTGATCAGCCCTCCGCTTCAGGTACCAGTCCAGGGTAATATTGAATAAATAATAATAATAATAAAACCCTTATCCGCACCCAAATGGTGCATAGGGCACTGTGTCTTATAAACGCAGTGTTATCATGATCGTTTTACTTATGAAGGAAAGGTGATCAGCCCTCCGCTTCGGGTACCAGTCCATGGTAATATTGAATAAATATTAGAGTGAAAACATCACTTACATTTATTAGGCCCCCCTCTGTAAATCGAACCCGGGACCTCCAGAACGGTAGCCGAGCTCGCTGACCATTACACTACGGAGGCGGCCAAAGGATTTCAGGGATTTCAAAGAAAAGGTATTGTTTACTTATTTTTTTAAATATACTAAATATTTTTCAAATGGAGAAAAAACATTCAGGTTTTACCTAAAAAGATCTGTTGCACAGTAAAAAGTTCAATAAGTGGCTTGATACTTATTTCAAATACATTTTATTATATTCTTAAACTTTAAAAATGATCTCCTGAAAAATCAAGTTTTTATATATGACGTGGTTGAAAGGAGTAAGCGATGTATCAAATCAATACAATTTTGCTCATGTATATAATTTGGATAATGTGTATCCCGGTAAAGGAAAGAGATAGAGCAAAATTTTTGACTGCTTATGATACAGCCATAAATTAAGAAATATTATTATAAGAATGCTTTGAGCCGTGTTACGGCAACAGCCGCAACTTGAGTTACGGCTAGTTGCCTTTTCACATTAGAGTATACATACCCACCTTATATAACTGTTTTTTCTAATTGAAAAAAATATATACGGGCCCATAAATGCCCAGACTTTGATAGCATTCTTCATCTTTGATGAGATGTCAAAAAACAGTATGAAAAATACTCCTATAACTAACTAACTAACTAACCATTACGCCGCTTCCCCGCAGGGGTAGGCAGAGAGAATAGAGCTCCACACCACTCTGTCCTTGCAAACATTCTTCGCCTCTTCCACGTTCATGCATCTCCTCATACATACCCGCCGATTGTTACGACTCCTAACCTGACCACTTTCAAGTATTTGGCATACCTGATCGTGCCATGTTTTTCTCGGTCTTCCTCTGCTTCTTTTCCCACTAACATTCGCCTCATAAATTTGTTTTACCGTTCTTTCGTCACTCATTCGTTCCACATGTCCAAACCATCTCAACACACCTTTCGTAATTTTATCGATAATGCTTATCTCAGCTTTGCATTCCTTCCTTATTTCACTATTCGCACATCTATCATACATCGTTTTGTCGCACATTCTTCTGAGATAAATACTCCTATAATTGGAGATATTCCAGATTTGTGAACAAGTATTTGGACACACTCAAAATGTTGTAAAAAGATGTTTTGTTTATTGTCAGTCTACGTATGTACTTATTGAACAGGCCAAGTATAAGTAGCATTCAGAATAGTTCAGAAATGTATCTGGATCTCTAGACCGTGTTCGCACTTCCTGATTCGAGAAGCTTGCTGAAGTATTGCCTATTGCTTCCAGCCTCCTTATAGCAATATGCTCTTATTTGGCAAGAATGTTTACTCTCTTTTCTCTAGTGAGAGTGATTCAGTACATACATTTATTAAATTCATTCATATCAACATATGTATAATATCATGATGTAGTTTAATACCATCGTAATTTTTATTGGGATTATTCTTAGAAATATATATTTTTGATACGTATGTAACCATACAAAAAATAAATTTAAATTTAAAACAAACAAAAAAAATGCTTTATGCAAACGTAATTTACATAATTCGTTTGTATTTTTTTTTATATATAAACCAATTGAAACATTTTATAGTTAATACAATTTTGAGCGTGTCCAAATACTTGTTCACAAATCAGTATTTTCTCCGCTTAGAAGTTAATTTTACATTTTGACATCCCAACATGGATGAAAATGTGTTTGATAATGTCTTAATAAGACGAAACGCGTCACGTATTAACATATACATAAATAAATGTAGAATTCAATCCAATAAACCTTATTTATTTTTGGATACATTACCCAAAAATTTATACATCCAAATAAAAGGGTCTCTGCTAAATAAAAGCTTTCTCAATCCAACATAGATGGCTATTGTGAACTTGTATGCACCGCGTCATAATATTATCTTAAAAATATAAAACTTGATTAGTGTAGTTGTCAATCATGGGTAGAATGGTGAATGTTGCACGTGTGTAAAGTGTTCAAGTAACCAGCCTATGACAGGTCATAGGCTGGTTAAGTTTGTTCCACTCCCGTGGCGTCGGAATGTACAAAACTGTCTTTCTTCTTCTCTCTACGCCATATCTTTCTTCTCTCTCATGTAACGAAATGTGCTTATAAACCTGATGTCTCGTTGAAATATCATCCTCAATTATCTTCCAATTATCGATAGTCGAATCGCCTTCTAAGAAGTTTGACTTTAAAAAAATACAACCTTCCTTTAAATTGCGCAATCGTTTTTTTTAATCGTCAGCAGCGATGCGGGATAAAAATAAATAGCGTATAAATTATAATGTAATAAATTCGTGTCGAGTGGCTGACCAATGGGGGGGTGTCGCTATATATGGCACACCCTGTACATTTAAGTGACAGGTTTTTTGTACCTCATTCCCCCCCATACCGCCATCGCCGAGAGACACGAAGGCACCGTGTGTCTATTGCCCGGTGGGATAACGCTTAAATCCACCGACTCATGCCATAATACTTCTTTTTCTTTTATTATAGGCCTTGCGGCTTGTTTTTAAGAGGGATTAGCCTCCTGCGACGTCGATTCTCAGCTATCGACCCATCTCTTTGGTGGTCTGCCCGGGAGTCGTCTACCATGGGGTTGGCCGTACAGTGCGATGTGGTGGAGTCTGGATGGTTCCATTCTCCTCACATGCGCATACCATTGTCCCCTTCGTTGCCTTCCCCACCTAACGACATCTTCGATCTCGCATATTTCCCTGATCTTGGCATTTCTCAATCTATCTCGAAGACTCTTGCCTGTTATGCTTCTCAGAGTCTTCATTTCTAACACTCTAAGCGCGTTTTTTGTGGCAGCGTTGTCTGCCCTACTTTGGATTCCATACGTCATGATGGGTCGGACACAAGTTTTGTAGATCTTGATTTTGCTGCCGATCTTCATCTCAGGGTTTTTCCATATAGCATTTTTCAGGCATCAAATAATATTTTTTTTTTTATATCCATAATACTTATTTTTATTTATTTAAATTTGGGTGCCGGGGCATTAAAAGGGCTTACGGCCCTGTCATAGGGTGGTTTAAGCGATCACTTTACACGCGTGTAACACTCATCATTCTACCTATGATTTTTCGTTCTTTATTCTAATTTGTTTTGCATTTCACAATATAAATACAAGTACAAAAAAGTATGATATATAATATAAATACAAATAAAAATCCCAAATATGGATACAAAGGCATGACCTGTGTGTGTGTTATACATTATATTTTAGATTATAATAGAGGGCACTGGCAAGAATACAATATATATTGTCAGAAATAAAATAAGATTTAAAGTGTTGATATAAACTACTAATATTTGATTGTAACAGAAAACAAAAAATCAAAAAGATGAAAATGAACTGATTCTTATGTATCGCTCAATTTTGAGTGCTTTGCCCCAAAAAAATCAGTTAACTCGTGCCAAAAATACTTAATGTAAATAAAAGTTTACATACATATGTATTATTTCAATATTAATAAATTACTTCAATTTAAAATTTATTTTATTACCGAAGAAAAATTATTTCAAGTTTTGTAAAAAATAAAATAAATAAATAAACGATTAAATACATATTAATAAAATAGAGTAAGAATAAAGTTTAAAAACACTCGAGTTGCTGTAACTGATACACAAGACATGTTTCCATATGTCCTTGTATGTGCACACATAAGTGTACATAGATATCAACTAGGGTATGCATTACTGGTTTTTGGTAAACCGTTTACCGGTAAATATGACCAAACTTTACTACCGTATTATATATAAATACATTAATAATTGGTGGGTATGTATGAGGAGATGCGTGAATGTGAAGGAAGTGTAAAAAGGAGTGGTTTTACAGAATGAGGTTAGTGAAGGGGGAACACTTAACTCCCCCCTTATTATCACTGATCCAGAAATAACTTACAAAGTTTGAGAAGGTCTTAATTCGATAACTGGTTTTCTTAAACTTTGCACTTAGTTCTAGCATTTATTAACCCTTTTATACCGAGTAGACAAACAACAGAAATTAAAATATTAATTTTATCCTTATAACGTTATTTACAGTATTATTTAAACCAATCAATGGCAAATTGTAAGCCATATAAGTGCCCAGATTTCTATATTCCCTTCGTATACATTTGTCAAGACATTTCGCTCACTCCTTTCAAGAACGTCATAAATAAAAAATCGACAATTTTCTGTTAGGCATGTTTTCGTAATGCCCAAAAAATGTACTATATCCCAGCAAAAGAGGCATATTTTTAACTTAATATTTACCCGCTACAGGGCAGAAAGTGTTGTTTTTGCATTTTGAAGAAAAGGTATTATTTAAATATTTTTTTTAATAAAAAAAATATTTTTCAAATAGAGAAAAAACCTTCAGGTTTTACCTAAAAAGATCTGTTGCACAGTAAAAAGTTCAATAAGTGGGTTGATATTTATTTTTAATACATTGTATTATATTTTTAACTTTAAAAACGTTCTTCTGAAAAATCAAGTTTTTTGATTTATGACGTTCTTGAAAGGAGTGAGCGATTTATAATATTGTTTACAATCAACGCGTCAAATTAGGTTCATTTTAATTTATTGTCTATTTTAAAGACATTATTAACTTTGTGGTATGGTGATAAACATTTTCCTTATCATTCATCGTTCACTAATTTACCAAACAGATACTTACGTCGTAAAAACTCACAAAGAAACAATTTTACATCGTAAGTAACCACGTATTCCGAAACTTATTAACACATATTTTTTGTTCTTGTTACAAAGTTGTTTATACATAAGATTTACATTTGTTTTCAAGTTACACGTGCCTAAATAATTGTTTTTTTTTTTAATATAAGACTCGTGATTATTATTTCATCAACATTTTAATAAACATCACATTTTAATAAACAATTTAATAAACATTACATTCAGCTTATCAAGTCATTATCAAAATTGACGTAACGTAGCCATTTTGATTTTTCTCTGTCGCAAACTGTTTTATCGGCGCAACACTTTTTAAACACGAAAATAAAAGTAATACATTTCTACTTCTTTTGATATCTCAAAATAGAGATGAAGAAGAATATAAAAGTCTGTGTATTTAGACGGTTTATGAACTGTCATACCTATAGTTGGTTAAGTGATCACTTTACACACGCGCAACATTTACCATTCTACCCATGATTGACAACCACACTACTCAAATCTTCGGAATTATTAGATAAGTATATGATCAATCTCAGGACACAGCACACATGAGTTCACAACACTTATCTATGTTAGATGAAAATTACTCCGTAAAGTGGAGAAGAGAAAACCCAGATTTGTATCTGGATAAATTCAAAATGTCGTGGATTATAATTTTATATAATATGCTTTATTTATTAATATGCTTTATATTATAAAATAAATTATGTTCTTATGACATAAGAACATAATTTATTATATAAAATCATACGTTTTATTGTATAATGATACTTTCAATGCACATTATAACTGGGAAGCATACAAAGAATTCATATTTATAAACAAATATATATAAATATTCATAAACAAATATAAAAAAAAATTGACATCTCATCAAAGATGAAGAAGAATATGGAATTCTGGCCATTTACGGGGCTGACGACCGTCATAGGCTGATTTAAATGATCACTTTACACGCGTGTAACATTTACTAATTCTACCCATTATTGACAACCACACTACTCAAATTCTTGGAAGTTCTATTGTATATATGAACCAATTTAGAAACCTTGTTCTTGAATCACTAGAACTTCACTAGAGACATCTGTTGGTGAGATGTAAAGAAGCTTTTTACTAAGCAGAAACTCTTATATTAGTATGTGAGGTCTGAATCCTGGATTATAATAACACACATGAGAAACGCCAGAAAAACCATTTCCATTTTTATTATTTAAGCTTATTTTATTATATTATTTTATTTTCTTTTTTTATTGTATTTGACCAGATAATTTATTTACAACATTTTGAGTGTTGTAAAAAACACTCGAAATGTTGTAAAAAAATATACAAATATTCAAATAAATACAAATTTTACGTCTTCTGTTGGATCCTGTTGCCATCCGTCTATGTTAATAAATAACTGCATTCTGAATCTGGATATTAAATTCAAATTCCAGAAATCCACTTCAAGATGGAAAATATGACAATTGAATTGCATATTCCGCTCACTTCTTTCAAGAACGTCATAAATCAAAATACTTGATTTTTCAGGAGAACGTTTTTAAAGTTTAAAAATATAATACAATGTATTAAAAATAAATATCAAGCCACTTACTGAACTTTTTACTGTGCAACAAAACTTTAAGGTAAAACCTGAAGGTTTTTTCTCCATTTGAAAAATATTTAGTGTATTTAAAAAAATAATTAAACAATACCCTTTCTTCAAAATGAAAAAACAACACTTTCTGCCCTGTAGCGGGTAAATATTAAGTTAAAAATATGTCTCTTTTGCTGGGATATAGTACATTTTATGGGCATTCTGAAAACATGCACAACTGAAAATTGACGATTTTTTATTCAAGACGTTCTTGAAAGGAGTGAGCGAATTCCTCAAAGGAGGCACAGACGTAGAATAAAAATATGTCAATATTTCAAAGGACATTAATGATTTACATTAAAAAGGATAAGATATCACCCAATGCTAAAATTTTATAATAAATTGTATGACTGAGACCTCAAACGTTCAAATTCAGAACGCGACTGGCTGCTTTAGGGGTCAGACGTGTTTCCGCGCACAATTGAAAAAATAAATTTATATTAGAATTAGCCTTTTTTAAGAATGCATATTGTTTATTTTTTTACTCCTTACCATTCTATAGCTCTTCTTTTCAAAGTCATACATATTTGTCCACCTCCATAGTGTGGTCAACACGCTCAGCTACCGTTCCGGAGTTCCCGGGTTCGTATTTCCAAGGGGGATCAAATAAATAAAATTGATTTCTTCACATTAATATTTATTTAATATTACCCGGGACTGGTACCTGAAACACAAGTCTGAGATCAACATAACACCGCGTTTATATTATGTTATTTTTTTATTATTATATTATGTAGTATTCTATGTACCATCGGGTGCGGATGAGGCTTTTAAGAAGACAATATATTTTGTTTGTTAGAGCTAAAATCACTCGTAAATGCATGCAGGCTTGGTAAAAAAATATACGATACGAAATATGGTATATGGTGCCCTATGCACCATTGGGTGCGGACCTATTCTAAACGTATATACGAAATTTGAATAAAATTTATGTTTATATAAATATAAAAAAATATATATATATATATATATTTATATATATATATATATATATATATATATATATATATATATATATATATATATATATATATATATATATATATATATATATATATATATATATATATATATATATATATACATATACATATTAAGGAAAGAAACGAATTGATAAAAAATCAATTATTTCATTAGTAGAAAAAATCAATAGGTTTTTACGAAGCGTCAATGGTAGACAGTCGTTAAGTGGAATGGGCCGATACCGGGGAAAACTAATTTACTGTAAGGGGTGGATAAGTGGGCTGGAGGATGGTATCGGAGGGAGGGTTGGGAGGGTTGGGAGGGGTGGAATGCAGTTATAGATTCAGGACACTCTTCTTTATAATTACATTTCTCGAGACTGAAAAACTTTCGTCCACCTGCCCTGAAGTCCTGAAACGCTGAAATAGAGTTTCCTGAAATAAAAAGGAAATGAAATAAAGATACTAAATTGAACAAACCTGTTTTATAATTTATATTTAAAGCACTTAGTTTGTGATTTTCCATTATTATTATTACTTGAATCAATGTTCTTTTTAATTTTTTTTTTTCACCGTTTCTTTCCATTATTTTTTATTTTATTTTATTTTTTTAAATGTTGTAAAACATATTTGGCTGACTAAGTATTGCACCCACCACTTAGTCAAGCTCGAATAAAGATTTATTATTATTATTATTATAGTGATTTTAAAACAAAGTTACATTTGAATTATAACCTGTTTTATTTTATCGTTGCCACATATACATATATTTACATTTTTTTACTGATATTTCTTGGTGCTATAAAAAAATAACAATTATATGTATTTTCAATTGGAGTTGTATTTAGTAAATACCACTATTTCTTAAAATCTTTTGTGACACGTGTTTCGATTATTTTTAAAACACTGCTAAAATATAAACATTTCAAACGGTGTATAAAAAACACCCACCAGCTCAAGCCAATTCAACCAGCCTATGACAGTTTGCAAGCCCTGTCTACTACCCAGACTTCTATATTCTTCTTCATCTGTGTCGAGACATCAATATTAATTTTTATTTATAGCGCTGATTTAAATGCAATTTTCAGGCACAATTTCTATTATACCTTGGTTTGGAAATGGTCCCATTTTTATTTTATGTATTGAATGTTAAAACAAATACTAATTTTTGAGTCTACTAAGTTGTATTTTATTTTTTAAAAACACATAAAAAATACATTTTTCGACAGTTGTTTCGCCTAGTTAGGGCATTTTTAAACGAATGTCATTTGTATATAAATTACATTTAATTTCACCCCAATGGTGCATAGGGCACTGCATTATATAAAAGAAGTGTTATCTTGATCGTAAACACATGAATGAAATGTGATAAGTCCTCCGCTGCAGGTACCAGCCCAGGGTAATATTGAATAAATATTAGAGTGAAAAAATCACTTATATTTATTTGACCCCCCCTGAGAATCGGTTCCGGGACTTCCAGAACGGTAGCCGAGCGTGCCGACCATTACGTAAGTGTTTAAAATATTCTCAAATTTGATACATAAATAAAAATTGATTTTAACAAATTAAACACCAAATTTATAAATACTTATTTTTATCATCTGCGACTATCATATCGAATCAACGCAATAGGAAAATTCATTCACTGCAAGTTCATACATCACACAATTTGATAAATAAATAACATCTAAAGTGCGTTTGGTCACATTTCTCTGCATTCCTGGCTTCCTGTTACCATCTGCCTTCCATATAACCAGCTCGCCGGCCATAACAGCCCGTTACGAGTGGACGGTGGCCATATCCGTAAGCCGCCGAACGTAGTAACTCCATATTCGATAGAGCCTTCTTGTAATGCCATTTGGCACATGCCGGGAATGCGCGTGTCAACGCGACATATAAGAAATTTAATAGATATAAGAAGAGAGAAGAAAATAAAAATACAACCGTAGCTAAGAAGAGGGGAATTATAATAATGGAAAATGTTTTTTATACGGATTTATTTATTTATTTTTCACCCATATAAGTAAGTAACTAACTAACTAACTAACCATCACGCCGCTTCCCCGCAGGGGTAGGCAGAGAGAATAGAACGCCACACCACTCTGTCTTTGCAAACATTCTTCGTCTCTTCCACGTTCATGCATCTCCTCATACATACCCGCCGATTGTTACGACTCCTAACCTGACCACTTTCAAGTATTTGGCATACCTGATCGTTTATTATTTAAGTATTTGTTATTAAATTTATTGTGCAGTCAATACTCAGAAATAAAACTTACTATTACTGACCCTTATACACACCCAATGATGCATAGGTTACTTACAGCATCAAATTGAGGCGATGTTAATTTCAACTTATTTTTTTTACAAAAATGGTAATAATATTAGTATATAACCACTCACCGAGATTTTTATGTCTACCGGTTTCGAGACGTACCCGTCTCTTTGTCAGGACTATCACCACCACAGCATGCAAACAATACCACCCTTCACTACCATAGCACTATTTACACACTTAAAACTACACAAAGTGTTTGACACGTGTGATTTTTGGTCGACCCGAAGACCAACATGCACTAAGGGTTTCAGCACAAACATGCGTTACTAGCCGAGGTTAAACATGCACAAGTGCATAAAAATCTCGGTGAGTGGTTATATACTAAAATTATTTTAAAAAATTATAAAAAAATAAATAAGTACAAAAGCATACATTTAAAATGGTCTCCGCTGAATAAGCTTTTAAGAATTTTTCCATACCGAATTATTTTACACACTGGGAGACGCCTGAAAACATGATGTTCATGTTTTTATGACGCGTTCAATTTGACTAGTAGCATTTTTAGTGTGTCCAAAACCTTTTTCACAAATAATAATAAAATACGTTTTCATATTATTTTTTGACATCTCATCAAAGATGAAGAAGAATATGGAAGTCTGGGCATTTACGGGACTGACGACCGTCATTGGCTGGTTTAATTGATAACATTACACACGTGTAACATTCACCAATTCTACCCATTATTGACAATCACACTACTCAAATTCTTGGAAGTTCTATTTATATGAACCAATTTTGAAACATTGTTCTTATATCACTAGAACTTCACTAGAGACATCTATTAGGATATGAGATGTCAAAAAATAATATGAAAATAACTACTCTAATTGTAGATAATCCAGATTTTGTGAACAAGTGTTTGGACATACTCAAAATGTTCGAAAAATACGTTTTATTCATGAAATTGCAAATTAATACTAATTTTAAATAAAATGGCGAAGTAAAAGTGGAGATAAGAAATTTATAATAAGTGGATACATACATGGATACTTACGTGTTGTGAGTTATGACGTTGTTCTCCCAAATGAGTCACACGTGTATGTTTATTAATGTTTCCCTTCTGTCATTAACGTAACGCCTCCGAATTTATAAAGGGGTGATATTTTAATCGCTTGAAAAATCAATGATACTTTGTAGAAAAGTACTATACAATACATCAGTCACGCTTCCGCTACCTTCAATTTGATTCGCACCCTGTGACTCCGTGACTTCATTTTCCTTGCAATATGCTAAAACTATTAGTACAAAGAAGTCATATTGTTTACTCAGTCACCCTTGGATGATCAACTCGTTAATCGATACTTGAATACAACATTTTGAGTGTGTTCAAATATTTGTTCACAAATCTGGGTCTCCACTTATTGGGAGTTAGATATAAAGTCTGGATTTATGATCTGTCATAGGCCAAATCAAAAGCTTTCTCAATCTAACATAGATGGCTCTAGAGAACTCATATGTACATTATCATGAGATTAATGGTATATTTAGGAGTTCCCCAAAATTCGATCAATCATGGGTAGAAAGATGAATGCTCCACTCGTGCAAAGTGATCACTTAACCAGCCTACGACAGATCATAAGCCCTGTAAATACCTAGACTCCCATATTCTTCTTGATCTATGTTGAAATGTCAAAAAATGTCAAGATACTCGATTGATTTAGAACGTACAAATTGAATTTAGTCTTCTTCATCTTCTTTTGCTTGGTGTAGGCCTTGTGGCTTGCTTTTAAGAGGGATCAGCCTCCTGCGATGTCGATTCTTAGCTGTCAATCCAACTTTTCGGAGGTCTACCCGGGAGTTGTGCAGTGCAATGTGGGGGAGTCTGGATGGTTCCGTTCTCCACACATGCGTGTACCATCGTTTCCTTCGTTGCCTTCCCCACTTAACGACATCTTCGATCTCGCATATTTCCCTTATCCTAGTTCAATTTAGTAAAAATATTAAATGCATTTTAGTTGACAAATCCACAGTCATGGTGTTTGAAAGAGATATGTATATATATATATATATATATATATATATATATATATATATATATATATATATATATATATATATATATATATATATATATATATATATATATATATATATATATATATATATATATATATATTTATATATATATATATATATATATATATATATATATATATATATATATATATATATATATATATATATATATATATATATATATATATATATATATATATATATATATATATATATATAATAATAATAAAACCCTTATCCGCACCCCACTGGTGCATAGGGCACTGCGTCATATAAACGCAGTGTTATCTTGATCGTTTACGCATGAAGGAAAGGTGATCAGCCCTCCGCTTCAGGTACCTCAGGTATATGTCCGTAGTGTAATGGTCAGTGCGCTCAGCTACCGTTCTGGAGGTCCAGGGTTCGATTCCCAGAGGGGGGTCTAATAAATATAATTGATTTTTTCACTCTAATATTTATTCAATATTACCCTGGACTGGTACCTGAAGCGGATGGCTGATCATCTTTCCTTCGTGTATTAACGACCAAGATAACACTGCGTTTATATGCGGATAAGGGTTCAAATAAATATAGATCTGGATTTTTTTTTTTTGAAACAAAAAACTCCTTTGATGATTGCAATAAACTGCATATAAGCATATGTGATATTGTTTAGGTAATAATGCAATGGCATATTATGGCATGTCCTGTGCACCCTCATTAAAAGGGCAATGCACTTTGGCGATGCATTTGATGACTTTTCCCATATACAGGATGTTTTTCTTTATTATTTAACAACCCATGCAGGTTTTTTTTTTGTAGATAATTTTTGTAAACATTTTTTACAATGATTAAAGAAAACACATCGTTTTTTACCACTTGAGTTTTATTATAGACTACATGTTTCAGAAGTTAAACATCCATCATTCAGGTCTGTATAATAACATACAGACCTGAATGATGGAAGTTTAACTTCTGAAACATGTATTCTATAATAAAACTCAAGTGGTAAAAAACGAAGTGTTTTCTTTAATCATTGTAACATGTCTTACCACAAAGTTAATGCCGAAACAATAAATAAAATAACATTTTTTTACCATTTTGATTGTATTAATCATTGCATTGTTAAAATACTGCATAGCTATATTATTGTAAGTTTCGGAAATTTATGCAAAATGGATGTTCATAATGAAGAGAATGGTAAGCGTTACACGGTGTAAAAAGTGATTATCGAATGAGTGAAGAATGAACAAAAAAAATAACCAAATCGCTCCCTCCTTTCAAGAACGTCATAAATCAAATATTGTCAATTTTCAGTTGTGCACGTTTTCAAAATGCCCAGATAATGTACTATATCCCAGCAAAAGCGGCATATTTTAAACTTAATATTTACCCGCTACAGGGCAGAAAGTGATGTTTTTGCATTTTGAAGAAAAGGTACCATATAATTTTTTTTTTTAAATATACTAAATATTTTTCAAATGGAGAAAAAACCTTCAGGTTTTACCTAAAAAGATCTGTTGCACAGTAAAAAGTTCAAAAAGTGGCTTGATATTTATTTTAAATACATTGTATTATATTTTTAAATATTAACAACGTTCTCCTAAAAAATCAAGTTTTTTTTATTTATGACGTTCTTGAAAGGAGTGTGGACTTGAAGGAAATGTGGAATGCAATAGAATCAGAGGAAGAACGATTTGGCATGATAACGCATTTCAAATATTATACTTCAAAGTATCAAAGTCAGGTCAGGAGTTGGAATAATCGGCGCGTATGTATGAATAGATCCATGAATGTGGAAGTCGTGAAGATTGTTTGCAAAGACAGTGTGATGTGGCTTTCTATTCTCTCAAATACCTACCCCTGCAAAGGAACGGTGTGATGGTAAGTTACAATTTTTTTTAAAATAATGTTTTATCATCCTCTGTATACGTTATACGGTCGATTCCGCGTGGTCATAACGCCACGAGCTAAAAAAAATATATGCATTTTACGTGACAATATTGTCATGCGATTATCAATATGACTTATCTTTTAATGAGCGAACTGCACTTATCAGATAAAAAATATTGGGAAAAAATAATCGGTTTGTGAACTTAGTTTGTGTTTCCTAATTTACGAATAAAATTCAGCAAATTCAATAAAAAAATCTAATCAACACGACTGAGCTGAATTTTCAATTTTAATGAAGAAGAAAAATAATGAATTCAACATAGATGAAGGAGACTATGGAAGATCGGGTATTTAAACGTTTTTAAAGTGATCTGTGAAAACAGACAAATCACTCAAATATCTGAAGTTGTATTCATCCTTTAATTAACACTTTCTTTCACACACGAGTTCTCGGCACCATCTATGGTTGAATTAAGTAAGTTTTTTTTTAATTATCAGAGACATTAAGGAAGATGTACATAAGATTCTACCTAAATATTTTACATACTTAAAAACATGATTTTCAATTTGTATTAAACTTGTAATTTAACCAGTTATTTTATTTACATAAATAATAAATATAAGATTCAACCTTCTTCTTTCTGTGCCACTTGTAACGAAGATCGGCGATCATCATGGCTATCTTCACTTTAGATGCTGCATCTCGGAACAGAGATTTGGTGCTTCTGCCAAACCATTGTCGTAGGTTTTTCAGCCATGATGTCCTTCGGCGTCCTTGAGTTCTTCGCCCCTCAATCTTTCCTTGTATTATTAGGTGGAGAAGACGATATTTTTCATTTTTGTAAAAAAAACATAAGATTCAATAATGGATGGTTTAATTAAAATAATAATAATTTAGTGATTGCAGTGGCCAGCTAATTTTACTGTTCAATGACAGGTTGTAAGCTTTGCAAACGGTCAGGCTCCCAATATCTAAAAACTTCAATTTTCTAAACAAAAA